>NC_056737.1:1076807764-1076815264 GCF_019279795.1 Protopterus annectens
AACTCCACACATCAAAATGAAAAAGTTAGGGACTTTGGATCCCTCTCTTTTAATCATCATGTTTCAACAGTAGTCAAAAAATACTTCTACTTAGCATGTGTAATTGCTATGGGAATATCATTCAGATTTGGAGAGCTCATTGTTACTTTATATTTAGCACTGATTGGGCCAATTATTGAGTATAATGTCCCCTTCAGGGTGTTCTTGACAAGACATATCAAGCAATTAAAAAGGCAGCGGAGAGTAAGAAGTTCATAGATTAAAGCCCATGAGTTACCAAGAGAGACTGGATGCACTGTTCCTTTATTTGGTATGAAATAGACTCTTGAGGGGAGAGCTATGCATTGTATTCCATGTCATAATAGACCCAGTTGTCCTGGATCATTGTAGCTTCATAAATTTAATAGTTCCACAAATAACAGAGCCAGGGACCTAAATCTTCAGCAGTAACTAACTAACTAACTAACTAACTAACTAAAATGCTATAGATTGTGACAGTCTTCCCCCTCATATATACACACACACAGACACACACGCTTTACCCTATCCATCCCCTAACCCCCTAGTGATTTTCTAGGTAGATACACCTCACATATATACTCACACATGCAATCCCTCACATACATAGATGCACACATACCCCAACACTGCCTGTCTGCTAAATGCCCTGGCACTTATCTCTACCATGATGGGTAAATACAAGCATTTCATCGTGTTCATTGACACTAGCAGCTGGGACCATTCATGTATTTCTGTGGGACAGCACACAGTTAGCATATACATCTGTCCCAGAATACCTTGTTAGCATTCAGCATGGCCATGTTTGCATGTCTGTGCACTAAAGCACCGTGTGTCCCTGAGTCCAAAATGGTTACCATGAGGTATACACCTTGTGCACCTTGCAGTAACCTTTCTGAATTCCTTCCTTCCGTGGTTACAGTTATAGCAGCTACACAGTATCACCGAAATTAATTTACATATTTATACAGTGATGAATAAGAATAAGGAAACAAAATACCATCCTGATAGCTATAATCTGAATTACTACTATCAGGATAATAATAAGCATAAGAAGATTATCTCTACATAAAAAGAAGAAAATATTATCCTATGTGTACAAAGTGTAAAGCATTTGTCTGTACTGAGCAATAGTTTCTGCACCTTGTCATTAAGAGAAAGTACAAGTCTGAGAAAACTATCAACCTGCATCAGTGATACATTTGCATTTATGCTTACTTATCAGATGTGCCCTTAGCATATTTCAAAACAAAGGGTGTTTGGTCATCTCCTGAAGTTCTGCAGGGAGACAGTTCCACAGTATGGGGGATATTTTATAGCATGCTTTCTTTGAATTATATGGGGGTCTTTATAACTGTGATCCTGCATAGATCCTTAAATTATAAATGGTTACTCTAATAAAAAGCAATTTCTTTAAAGGCGGACATTAGCTGAAGTAAAGCAATTTGAATGTGAATATAATGCTATAATGAATGTAGAGTAAGATAAATATATGTATATTGGTAATATCTATCTAAAATCTGTTATCCCATGCATCAGTTAAGACATTAATCTGGTACTGTCTTACTTTCACTGTTATGGTTAGAGAAATATTGTTGAAATGATGAGACTTGCAATGCCAAGTCCTGGAATATGGAGACAATGACTGAAAATATGTTGCTTACATATATTATGTCAAAGATTGTCATTTCTCAGAATATTCCCTTTTGTCTGAGCTATGGCAATCTCTGAGATGGAAAATATATTTAACGTGGCAGATGTGAGGGGCTGCTCTGCCACATCTGGGGATGTAGGAGCACTTGTCCCTACAAGAAATAAGTGTAAAGGAGAAAATACGTGTTCAATATTTGCCTTTCTCCTGTATTTTGGGCCTTGTTTTTGGAATTTCAAAACATAGCCTTGTAAATCTTAACATTTCAATATGGACTCCCTAATGGTAACCATTTGAAATGTTGAGGCTCACAATGCTGTGTCCCAGAATTTGGAGACTGAATGACTGGAAATATGGACTTGTACAAACCCAGTCTAAGATTCCATTTCTCAAAATGTTGCCTTTTCTCTGAGGTATGTCATTCTCTGGGTTGATATATATTAGGTGGGGGAGTGTAGTGGGGTTTGACCCCCCCATCCCACAATGGGGGAGTCAAAGAAAGCTTATCCACTGCAAAAAATAAATACTTATAAAAGAAAAAGGCGATGTTTGGGATCTATGTTTCTCCTATAATTTTAGTTATTTTTTGGCATTTCAGGACTCACCGTTGTAGGTCTCGACATTTTAGTAGGAAACTTGTCTCAGATACCTGAAAAATTGTCTCACAGTCCTTTATTGCCTAAAGTTAAGTCTGAAATACATTATCTTAATCACAAGATTCATCTACCCCACCTGGCTTCTCACTTCACAGTGATGTGTAACAGGGCAGCATATCACCAGCAAATTTCACAACTTCTTTAGCTTTCATTTACATCTTGCTGCCAGCATTTTTAAGATGTTACCAGTTTAAACGACTGACACACTTAGTGACTGATTGGATTGTTGGTGTCAGTACAGACCTTGGCGAGGCTAATCTAGAACCATTTATTGCCTACCAGTTTCTGTTCCTGAAACAGTCCACAATCTCATCTGCTAAACATCATTACTACTATCTACCATTTAAAAGACTAGTTATTCTCTCATTTGGGTTTCCTTGAATATATTATAACCTTGCTACATGGCTTATCAAAATAGACTTTAACAAATTGAGCTTGTTGATTGTGATTTATCATTAAGGGGCTGAATAGTTAAAAAAAACACACACAAGGAAAATATATAAAGAAATTTATGTGCAGGGGTTATAGCTTCTGTCCATTTGTCCATCACACTCTATCATATAAACAAACCAATACTGAGATTAGACAACCTCAGGGAAGATTGAATATTTGCATAATGTTCATTGCATTGGTTATGTGACATCAGAGTTATTTTAATTAATTAAGACTGGTGTGGCAGAGTTAAATCCCATCTTGAATTCCTACTGAAAGTTTGAGGACAGGAAATGAGATTCTCAGAACAGCAAGCCATGTGATTAATAGCAAGCAGTGTGATTAACAGAGATATAAAATAATTCCAAGTCTGCGATATCTCAGTGCACTCCTCATCTCAGAATGTGTATATATATATATATATATATATATATATATATATATATATATATATATATATATATATATATATATATATATATATAAAACAATGGTATCAGGGATGGATGAGGTAAATCCCCCCCAAAAATATATTTTAAAGGTGTAACTGTAGGACTCACAGGAGTATGTTTTGCATTTCTTACTGGGAGTCAGTCACCCCCGAGAAATTTTTTGTAAGAGTGACATGTTTGTTACTAGTTGATGTACAATATATTATTCAAGCAGACAATGTCTTTCAGGCTCAAAAAGCAATAGTCGGGCTGGAATAAAATAGATGGGATGTTCCAGTTTTGCCCAGACTTGTAATTACATCCATCATTCATCCATTCAGCTTTCACTTATGAGTAAACAAGTCAGAGCAAGCTTTCTGTTTTAAGAATATGCTTGAAGATAATTTATATCGGAACAGCTTAATTAAATTTAATTAGGCTGACAACAGGTGACTGATGTGTCCTTTGTGGTGCTGGGTGTGATGAGCAAAATGTTTGCCTTATAAACATTTTGTTGGTTGCCATTACTAGAAGTCTGCAGTGACCATCTGTATATTTCCCATTAATGTGAGACTTCAGATGCTGGCACTGAGGTCTAAGTTCTTGGCTCATGTTTTCGTATTAAAAAATTGCCTATTCCTCAATATACTGTTATATTGGTGTGTGTGTGTGTGTGTGTGTGTGTGTGTGTGTGTGTGTGTGTGTGTGTGTGTGTGTGTGTGTGTGTGTGTGTAAGTGAGTTGGCTTGTGCATGTAAATCACATTGGTTCAGTGGAGTGATATTTACGAAAATTATATAAAACATAAATGTTTTGCTATGAGATACCTATGCTAGTAAAACCTTTGAAGTTTCCGCCACTGGTGCAACAACAAATTTTAAAGTGGCAGTAACCGGGCAGTTCTGTGGCATTTAATATCACAGGCTTATTGCTTTGCATTATTCCTCTAGTAATAAAGCCATCCTGCTGACTGAAGTGGTTCTGTTACATTGTAGCATTTTCAGGTTACAGATGGTGTTTCCAGGCTGCATGCAATGTAAGACAGTACTGGTGTTTTCTATTGCCCCCTGTTCTTGCTCATGTCACACTGCTGATAATCTGAATCCCAGGACTGCTAGGCATAAATAAGGAAAGCATGAAATGTGTTCATGGTTACCAGGAGGATTACATAAATAAGTCAGACTGCACAATATGTCATCATAAACTTAGTTCATTGAAGTCTGATACATGTATCTGTCCTACAGCACTGATATCCACCCATAAAATGGAAATTAAGTCATCAGTTCTGCTAATTATTTTAAAATTTATAATCTACGTTGAATGCATCTGGTTCTCACTTCACTGCCCAAACTGTAATAGCTGCCCAAAGCTTGATAACTATGCATTGCTGTGTTTTTATGTAAACTGTGCCTGATTCTCTCATCCCAAAGTACTAAAACGGGGCACCTGCTGTATGTTTGAGGACCATAACCAAGATCCTTAGAATTGTAAAACTGGAAGTAATAGCAAGGAAATGTATACTAAATTTTGAGATTGTGGTATATATTGGAGTATCTCCCCTATTTGAGGTACAACAGTATCAGGGATGTGGAGTCACAACCCACATATCAGGGGGTGACCAACTACAAGTAGGGTACTACTAACTGTGGAATTGTGGCATCTTGTATTATTTCCCCTACTGTGAGGTACAACAATGTCAGACTAAGTAGTAAGGGTGTGGAGGCATTGTCCCCCAATACAAGTCAGTACATAAATGCTTGAAAAGCTTAACAAAGTTTTAGACTTTGCTCTTATTGTGTGTGAATTGCAGTTTATTTTTCAAAATGTCAAGTCTCTCACTTTTGGACCTTGCACTTCTGATAGAAAGCCACTAAAAGAGTAATTGATCATAAATTATAAGTTAGAATGTATTGTGTACCACATATAATATATTATTGTCAATAATATTGTGCCATTTAGTGAGTGAGAGCCAGTACACTTCGAGGCTGTACAGTTAACCCCTGAACTGAATTTCAGAATAAAATATAAACTACTGGGGGGAATTCAGTAAGCTCTACATGATTTTTTTTTTGCGCACACATTGTGGTGCTATGCATACACAAGCACCAATGGTTTTAGATTCAGTAAGTGTCTCTTAGCTGCACACCAAGCATGCACAAACAGGGAAAGTTCCATGTAATGCAAAGTACCTCATAAGCAGGTGAACATTATGCAAATAACCCAGCTGGCATGATTCAAAAAGCAGAAAGGCATCCATGTAGACCCCCCCCCAGGATTTAATAAAATCCATGTAGGCACAGTGTAGAGCCTACCCAGAATGTATCCATGTGCATGGCCATGGTTTCCCCCTTTGCAGCCACCATGCATACTAATGATAGTGCTGTGCTGAGAGAGAGCATAGGAACAGGGATATTGAATCAATGTACGGAGATGTGTAGAAGGTACCCATGGTTGTGGATGCCTGCTCAAATGTTAAGTACAGGGTGAGGCTCCCAGTAATGCACCCCAGCACTGTTGAAATGCTGTGATTTATTTTAAATGTGTAACATTTAAGGGGATTTTTTTTAATTTATTTTTTTTACAATTGCCATTTGCGTGGTGCACAGTGCTGCGGAGTCGAGCACCACTTATACATACATAGCCAACTCTTACCAGACATCTAAAAATAGAAATAGGATGTACTTAATTATTTAATTATAGGAATGTTTACACGTGTTTACGCATGTTTGTGTGGTGCTGCGTGCTGTTCAGCAGTGCTAACAGGTAGCTCAGTAGTATATGTGAAGGCATACTACTTTTCATAATATCCCAGTAGATAAATGGGTAGAGTTATGGTTTTATATGTAGTGGGTTCTAGGTTCGATTCTGTGGCATGCAGAACATATCTCTAATTTAATGTACTATTTTTGTATAATTTAATAACAAAATTGGGAATTTGCTGAGCTCTGCTCAACTATGCTGAGCACTGCATAAACTTGATAACGACTGCCAATGTTTGTGTGGTGCTAAGTTTCACTAAAACCATGGTTCTGCAAGTTTTCATGCTGCTAACCTCTGCTTAGCTGGTTTGCAAGATGCTAAGCGATGTAGCACTTATTTGAATGTTGCTTAATGACATGTAAAGGCAAGGAACAGTCTATATTAAGCACAATAGGTGGGAATTCTGCACCATTCCTTGGAGTCTCATCAACTGTCAATATGGTAGGTGGTGCTGGAAAAGGTGCACGTTTTCATGTGCAGAAGTGGGGTATTCAGGAGTCCAGGGTCATGGTTGGGCTCCTAGTAAACAAAAAAAAAAACATGAACCCAGGCTGATGCATGGTGATTTCCAGGGCTCAGAGTGTAAGGCAGAGGTCTGGAACTGGTTGACCAGGGAACTCACCAGTGCTACTGGTATGCCCACACAGGTGAGCAGTGTCAGCACTACCATGACAACCTGAAAAGGAGGAAGAGGGGAACCTTGGACACCTGGGTCCAAGAAGCAAGAGCTGGGAATGCTCCACAAGTATGTAAGTATGTTTTCCACTGTCTTACTAAAATGCAAGCTGAATGTCTGCAAAACTGGTATGCATAATGATGTGCTTCTCTCCCAAAAGCAGTAACTGAGAGGGCTCGCAATTTTGAGTCCCATACCGGTGCCTGGCCAGGTTGCACCATGAGTGTAGTGAGTACAGATGTATTATGCTAACTGTAGTGCAATAGGCATGAAAGAGTAAAGCATTTACTGCAACAAAGTATACACAAGAAAATATGCAGTGCAATAAATGGGCACGTACAACTGTAGTGCAATAAATGGGTAATTAGAGCTGTAGTGCAATAAATGAACAATAACAACTGTAGTAGAATAAAAACAGTACACAATGCCAGTAACAGTAAGAAAAATGATTTACAGTAGGATTGTGTTGTCATAACCATTGCAGTAGAGCTGTATGCATTGATTCTACATGGTAAGGTAAAGAAAGTATTCCTTGCATGTTTGACTAAGTTGCTGCAGTCAATTATTACATTAGTTGCAGATGTCCTCTGCAGTCATAGCTATTGGGTTCTATTCCCATGCCTGTCAACAAAAGCATGGCATCTATCTAGTTTATGTACTGTACACATACATGCCTCTCAAGTGTCATGATTTATTGTACTGTAATTAATATTGCGTAATCCATCTGTCACAGGATTACCACACAAATGATTACCTGGAATGTAAAATATTGCCAAATCCACCCACAGAACACCTTGGTAGTTATATAAGTCCACACCATGTGCAAGTGTTCTATGTAGTTGTTTATCTGCATTTGTTATTACTTGGCCCATACTGT
>NC_056737.1:1076820264-1076935264 GCF_019279795.1 Protopterus annectens
TCTGTTACCTGCAGCAGCAACTGCAGCCTGTGGTACACACAGCTCTATGTAAAGGTATCTGATACAGACCTACCTTCTGTGATGATGTAGTCTCCTCACCCCAGTAATGTCCATCACAACAGCTAAGAAAGGGGCCCTGGTCTACATGAAGGCCTTATATATTGCACAGTGGTTGCATGTCATTGGCTAATGATACTGCAAGTCAGCTGTTTTGGCTGCAATTAGCATATCAGATCCACAGACTGGTTTAGAGGCAATGGCCTGCTAATGAGATGCATGTTAAAAATGCAAGCAGCTAGCTATGGGGAAACATTCTGTATGAGACCTTATTCACTCAAACCACACTTTTGCAAAACATCATTAAAAGCACATTTCAACTGAGGAGTACTGCACTCCACCATGAATATAACTATTTTGTTTGCTTATATCAGGATGCAGATGGGAAGATAGATGTATGGGGAATAGGAATTACAGCAGTAAACCTGTATTAGACCTGTGTTAATGATATGTCATTGATAACCTGTTGTCTTCCACCTACAAGGGATGTACAATACATCAAGGTTGTATTGTCTTTTGTCATTGTGGCACATTAGTGTTGTTGGACTGTCTCTTTATAGTGGTTGTAATAGCACACTGCTGTTTGTCTGGCACTGGCCTTATGACATATTATTGGGTGGTTGGCCTTCAGGGACACACCACAGTGGATGGGAGTGTTGGATGTGTGATCATACAGTAGAATCTCTTATGGCATACAGGGAAATACCTCAGTATTGATACTATCTTGGATGTATCGACACACATAATATGTTGTCACACTGTGGGGTATGACATGTGAGAGCAAGCAGTGGATAGTGCCAGCCATTTAGTCTTTGCTGTATCTGTACAAAGTGAACATCCATGTATCAGATTATGTAATGTGTTCTCCTTTTGTTGTCTTTCAAGAATAATGTACCGTAGACTCCATGCCCCATTCTCAGATGTGGTGAATGACATAATACTTGAAGGACTACATCAGCATCATCACATTCTGCTATCTAGTGGGAGGCATAACAAGGAACAGTGGGCTGCATTGTGGGCAGACCTTGTCTGGGATGTGAATGCCACTGTCCACCAGGACAGGACATATAAGCAGATACGACACCGCTTGACAGACATGGTGAATGCTGCACGACAAAGGGCAGCTGATGTAGTCAGGGATCATGCTGTCATCAGTGAAGGGCCTGCAGCAGAACAACCAGTCATGGCCACTGAGGAATTCCTGGTAAACCTAGGAACACACAACAGCTCTCCGGCATCCATCACACCATACATCATGGAGGTGGGTGCCACAGACTCCACAGCAGAGGAGCATACAGGTAAGTTTACTGTGATCACCATTATAATCATGAAGCAGTCATTTTGTCAGTCTGTACATACTTTTACATGGGTGTCAGGTCTATGAGCTTTGGGGTGGGGTAGGGTTAAGCTCAGTTGTACAGTCATACTCAGAATGTCACCAATGCATTACATAACACAGTAGCTACTGTACAAGTGTGATATATGCATGTATTATCTTCTTGTGCTGCAATATGTGGTGGTACTGACATTACCTCACCCTCAACTTTTTAAAGGTCCATCAGGTGTTGTCTAAGGCCATGATCCTGCTCCTGGTAAGCTTGATACTGTTGTGTTATGGAACAAATATATGATAATTAAAGTTAGGGGCCAGAATAATGCCCTATGTACACCTAATTTTGTGTGTAACCAGAGTAGAATGTTTTATGCTTCAGTCTGAAACATTTAATTAAGGTTGTTAGAGTGGGTAATCACAGGAGTGTAGTTGAAGGAACAGAAACACGTTTGCAGTTATAAGTAAGAGTGAATAATTCTACTGGTTTACATGAGGCAATTAATCCAACATGCCATTTTAAAAACCAAAGGGTTGATGGTATATACTTTAGGCATTGAAACTTGCATTTGTATATATTTGTTAAGATAGGTGTACTGGGGATTATGTGTTGTTTTATCAAGGATAGTTTCATATTGAATAACTAAAAGGTGCATAGTACTGGTCAAGTTTCACTTGATTTACCTGACGTGCTTGTTAGACAGACCTTGAGTTGAATGTGTATTTTGCTATGAGGAAGTCTGTTGTGCTTGAAAGTGGAGATGAGAATATGTGAGACTGGTAATGCGGTTGTGGATCCTCATTATTATGAGTCTTGGTGGATTTTACATACATAATAGTGCAGGTAGTAATGTACTGCTTTTGTCTTGGTTTTCACAGGTGACCGGGGGGGTGGAGTCTCTCCCCCACACAACCTGATGTCAGTGACTCTTCGGAGTCTGATAATGATGATGATGGTGGCCACACTGAGGCACAGGTGGGGTTTTTGGGACTGAATCTGGCCCAGAGGTTGACATCCCCCTTCTGCCCCTATTGTTATCATGCACAATCAGTATGCCCACACATGCCCAGTCCCCAGAGGCCACAGATATTGAATAGTGAGAGGGTGGAGACATTGAACAGGAAAGTGTGGCAACTATGGTTCCAGTGAATGTAGACAGTGGCCAAAGCCAGAGAGCTGGAGATGTCCCACACAGGCAGATTGACAGGAGTGCTTGTAGGAGGCCTGCTGTGTGTCCACCACCTGTTGCAGGTGTCACATCACGGGGTCACTCGGCACATGTTTTGGGCTATAATGGAGGGACAGGCATGTTCTGAATGGAACACTAGATGTATGCTTAGGGTTATGAAAGCAGCACAGTCTGACATCCGTGACTGCCTCCACCACATGAGGGACACCCTAAACTGGTTTACTGATGCAGTGGACAGATGGTGGGCTGAGAAAGTGTTAGTCTTTGATCAAACATTGTGCTTTAACATCTGGTTGGAGTTGGGCATCAGACCCATTGACATAGGTCAGCAACACCATCTGCTGAGAGTCCATGTGGCCGTGCACAGTCATGCTCCCATAGTGGCAGTATGTCCAGCACTACAGAGGGGAGTGTGCTGTCCTCACCACAATGTGGCACGCCATGGCCTCATGGTCCTGGGTGGTCCCGTGGGGCACATGCTCCCAGCAAACAGCAGCCACTGTCAGTTATTAGCATCACATCTGACCTTGGGCATGGTGATGCCAGTGCAACTCCTGGCAGAATCAATTCCCGTGTTTGGGGCCAGAGACAGTGAACTGTCCCCTCTACCATGTACAGTCCAATGCTGTCCAACATACACACGTGTAGGGCTAGCACCAAGTTTGACTGTGTACATGCACACAATCACACACCACTGTCACATGCAGGTCACCTACAAATACACACGGCACCTCTCCATGGTCCATCTAACCTGCTCCCCTTCCTGACTCACACACATGCTGTCAACTGTTTGGGCCAGCTTAGGCCTCCAGCACCCCCACACAACACACCATACAAGTGATGATACCTGTGCCACATCCCTGTCATCCTTCCCATCGATGCTGGGACATGAAGCTATGTGTCTGATCCACAGGGTGACTATAATACTTGACATGTACTTGTGTAACACAGTATTGTTTTGCTGTACCACTTGCAGTGGTCCCCAACAGATACTGTATGCTGGCATGTGTCATAAGTATGCAACATACTTTTGTGTACCTTATGTTGAATGATGTTGTACTGGTGGTATTGTTACACAATGACAGGTGTGTCACAGACCTGTGTATGTTTCTATTCCAAGAGTCTGAGGGGATAACCTATGGACACACTGCGGCAATAAAGAGGCACAGGATGGCATGGCACACAGCAAAAATATGATTTCAGCAAGGTGCAACAGTATACGTGCATGGCTCTACAGATAACATGACATCTGCCTGAGTCCCCCTGATCCTGTAACGAGGGGTATAAAGATGTCTGTGATTGTGAGGGCTGTATGGTCATTATGCTAGTTAAGTTCACATGTCCTATGGCTCTGTAACATGATGCAAAATGATGTAACAGCCTCAAACACAAACATGCCCACATTCAGGCTAGCATCCCTTCTACTCACTGCATACATAACACACCAAGGCACACACATAGTGCAAGTTGGCTGCATGTAGATTAGAACACTTACCTATGCAATGGTACAAACTATAGCTCACAGTACCCGATGCACACAACACACCTCATGTCTGCTAGTACTATCAGTTTAAAACATATAATGCTTGTTGATATCAGGAGGCCTTGTTGTGGTCAGTCATTTGTGGGGGACACATCACATGCTACAAATAAAATAATGTAAATTGCTACCTATGTCTAATGATTAGAACCCCTAACTATGAAAGTCTTATACACTGTAGCTCACAGCACTTATCACACACTCAACTCTTATGTTAGATTGTCAGCTGGTGGTCTTGAGGTGGATGACATCAGCAGGCCTTGTAGAGGAGGGCAGTTTGGAAGCCAGCAGACTATAGCCCATGAGGGTATGGGCATTGTGTTGCAGGAGGATACACATACACACACACACACACACACACACACACACACACACACACACACACACACACACACACACACACACACACACACACACACCAAATTGGCTGGAGAGAGATTAGAACCCCTACTTAGCTAGTCTTTTATACTACAGCTCATAGTACTTATCGCATATGCCACGGCCTATGTCTAATGTTAAACTGTCAGCAAGCAGTCTTGAGATGGATGACATCAGCAGGCCTTTTAGATGAAGGCAGTTTGTAATCCAGCAACTAGTTCCAGGACCAAAAAGTGCATAACCATTGCAGGTGGATAGCCCATGAGGACATATATATATATATATATATATATATATATATATATATATATATATATATATATATATAAATAGATACACACACACACACACACACACACACACACACACACACACACACACACAGTCACATACATCAAGTTGGCTGGAGAAAGATTAGAACCCCCCACCAAGATAGTTTTATACACTATAACTCACAGTACTTATCACACATGCCATGGATTATGTCTGATATTAGACTGTAAGCTGGCAGTCTTGAGGTGGATAACATCAACAGGCCTTGTAGAGGAGGGCAGTTTGGAAGCGAGCAGCTAGTTATAGGGCCAAAAAGTGCATTATCATTGCAGGTGGATAGCCCATGAGGGCATGCCTGTTGTGCTGCAGAGGGATACACACACACACACACACACACACACACACACACACACACACACACACACACACACACACACACACACACTGAGTTGGCTGGAATGAGATTGGAACCACTACCTAGCTAATCTTACACACTATAGCTCACAGTACTTATCGCACATGCCACAAGTTATGTCTGCTGTATATGTGATTGCAGGCACAGTACTTGTGGATTACACAAACTAGGCTTGTGTTGCACAGCATGTGTGGTCTACAGAGTGATACTGCTTCATAATGTTATCTGCATCTAGTGTCCTAGCAATTAGATAACTGTTGTTATCCCTGCTATGTGTGCACTGTTACCAGTATGGCCATATGTGGCTGGGTGCAGTTAGATAGGCAGACCTGTGGCCAGGGACATTGTGCCCTATCCATGCGTGCATTGACAACATTATGCATTACATCACCTGCTCACCTCTATCTGTCTTCATGGTTACATCCAGCAGGCACAGGGGTCTGTAGATGAGTGGATTATGCACTGTTGCACCCTTAGTTTGGTTCCTATGAGCAACTGTATGGATGTGTGAGTGCAGATTTATTCACCATTATTAGGGTATGTGAGACAGTACATACATCCACGCATATATTGGTCTATAACAGGGATGTCTCTATAAATGTAGCTGTGTGTGTGTATGATATGTATATGTGTTATGCAGATATATGTGTAGAGTCTCTGTAGCATTGTAATATATATAGCTATATATATATATCAGTATATATATCTATTTGACAGTACATAGCGATAGATATGCTAATGATGTGTTAGACAGATAGGGACAGACAGATATGTATACGTATATGTCTGTATGTACAGATGTATTTACACAGAGCAGGTCATTTTGATGAAGAGGCAGCAGAATTGTGCTCATTTTAACTAAATGTAGGAGCATGCCCACTGGGACTGTCAGTACTTACAAGGTGATTCCAGGCCAGACCTACCTGTACTCCAGAACGTGAGTTTGTGTGTTACAGACATTGCCAGCTGCACCTGTTTATGCAGTACTGCACTTCCTTCAAATTGTCCACGGCAGTCCCAGCTGTCTGCTGTGCTTAATATGTGACTGAAGTTCATAATGTTACTCCACAAATAGACTGAGAGTCTGCATACCTCTTAACTGTACAGATTTTCACAGAATGTCCAGACCTTTGCCTCATATTTCTGGTCTGTTCCTCATACATTTGTGAATAATACTAACTACAGAAAAACATTTGAGTGTTGGAGTTTATACCCTTCTGATATTCTGTAATAATGCAACTTGATTTTATAGTAGAAAATTTCTAGGTTAATTGTAACAATCTGTACTGTCTGTACTGTCTGTCTCTATTTTTGGGCCTTTGTCCCCCCATTCTTTCTGGCTTTGTCCAGATTTCTTGCACTTAACAGACTGAGAGGTATGATAGTCTGTGGAAACAACAGCATACTAATACTTCACATGCAAAAGCTTTTAGATTCAAACCATCAACACCATCACCCATACTAACATCCCTAGCCCACTGAGCCACACAGGGGGTCAGACAGAGATATGTCCTTCATCACACAATCAACAGCATACATATGTATGTTGTTATCCCTGCGTTATGTAAGAAATACACTGTGTGATCAGGATCTATGTCACAGCCCTGAGATTGGCTGGTCTGCTGATATACCATTGCTGACTTACTGCTACAGCAGTTGTATGGGAACAATGATGTGTTGAGAGTGGGTGAAGAACAGCACATGATCTGCTGGCATAGACAGTAGTGCAAATATCATGTGACCCCACTGTTTAACATCACCTTTGACTGCTGTGGTGAATATTCCAACCATGAGGCCTAGTGAATATTACGAAACACATAGTATTGGACTGGGTATCATCATTACATCTCTCCAGATAGCTCACTATACTCCCTTGCATACATGCAGCAGAGCAGGTCCATACATACAATACCATATTATAGTACTCCTTACAAGTAGTATGTATGTGAGTGATTTACCTTGTGAATGCAGAAGTTCACAGAACTGTAGTTCAGAGCTGACTCTGTCAGATGCATGCAGTACACTGCCAATGCATGGTTAAGTACAGGTTGTGGGGGTTGCCTGGCATCATTATTAATATATGTATGTGAGTTGGAGTAAAGTGTCAGGGATGGGAGGGTGGCCTAATGGTTAAGGTGCTTGCCTTACAAACACAAGTTGCAGGGTTTGAGTCTCACAAGGGATAATTGGCTAGGCTTAAAATAGCTCACAAGGGCAGTTAGCCTAGTACTAATCTATGAACCTAAATCTATGAACCTATTCCTCCTCCAAGTCCTCCTGTGAGTGTGGCTGTTGTGACCTAGGTACTGGTGGGGGCGCTGTGTATCCCTTTCCTTTGCAGATCCTGCTGCAACTGTTTCCACAAGATCATATTGTGTAGCATGGCACACACTGTGACTATCTGTGCACATGTGGCCGGAGAGTACTGCAGGGCTCTACCTGATATTTCGAGGCACTGGAACTGTGACTTCAGTAGCCCAAACACATGCCCTATGATGTTCTTAGTTTGTGCATATGCATCATTATGGCATTCTACAATGGGTTCATGCGCATTTCTGATGGGTGCCATCATCCATGGTTCCAGAGCATAGCGAGCATCCCCCAGTGAATGGCCATGGGGGTTGTCCCCCCTAGCAAACATCTGGTACAGCTGTCTGAAGAAGTTTGTTATTCTTATCAAACAAAAAGCACTTAACAATATTGCTGAGGTTGTTTAGCTCCAAGATGTGCTGTTTTTTTTGTTTTTATACAGCTGTGATGCATGCCAGATATGGGTGTCATAATAACTGCCAGGGCTGCTAGCACACACATTCATGAAAATGCTGTGGACATTTCACCTGGCAGTTGATGGAGTGGAACCCCTTGCGGTTGATATAAATTCTACCCTTCCTCACCAGGAAGTGCCTTGATGTGTACATGAGTGCAATATATGGCACCCAGTACATCCAGGTAGTGTGCTACATGGCAGAACAGTTGCATATTGCTAGTCCTCACCTCAGGGGTGAGAGGAAAATAAATGTGCTCACTGGCATGTGGTAGCATGGCATCCAGGAACTGGTGGAGTACCCTGGATGCTGATGCCTGGGAGACCCCCATCATGTCCCCAGTTTGTCTTTGGAAAGTACCTGTAGCTAGTATCCTAAGGGCTACACATACCTTTGTTTCCACTGGGATGGGTTCCCCTCTGTTGGCTCTGGGTCTGAGTTGTGGGCGGCAGCGCTCAGTGAGTTCTTGTAGTATGTCCCTGTCCACCCTGTAGTGCTCTACAACCTCCAGCTCATATAGCTCTTGGAAGGTTACTCTGGGCCTAAACACTCTTCTTCTCTGTCTAGGCCTATTGTCAGCACCAGCAGCAGCATTGACTTCAGCAGCTAGGACATACGGATGTAGCAGACCTGCAGCAGCCGCTAGCATTCCTTCAGTTAAAAGTCTCAAGTCTGTACTCCAATGGTGGAGTATGAGGGAGAAATCAGATTGTAGGGTGTATGCAAACTTTATAGTGCTCTGCTGTAGGTGCTGACTGTATGATTGGCTACCTATGATGCATTGCACCTCTCTGGTACATCATTAACATCATTTAATGGCCCTAGTTTAAGTTAAACAAGGATCATAACTAATTGATATAACATTGGCTTTTAAATACACTCAGCACTGAGGTGCACCGAGCAAATGCACACCCCATACAAATATTAGCAAACAGTGCACACTTCCTTGTTCAGCACGGCAGTGCACCACGATACACAAAAACACACACCCAGAAGGTAAACAAAGCTTAGCGGTCAGTGTACATGCCCCCCTGCTCAATACTGCACTGCTCAAACAAGTGCAACTGAGCTCAAATCAGTTTACAAGTCATTGGACACAACCTTCCTTGATGTCAGCTACTTCCTGTGTGAACACCAACACGGTTCTGTGCCTACACAGAGGGGATATGTGGACACGAATACCCATTTGTGCTATTTAGTAACTCCAGCTCATTTGCATAAGGACCAGTGCTCAGAACCTGGAAACTACATGGTTCAAAGCCCTACCTCGTTAGCAACAGCACCAATGCACCATTGTAGATACTCCACCCAGGATCCTGTAACACATTTCTGTCACATAATATTACTTTTTTTTTTTTCCACTTTTTAAAATTTATTTATTGTTTTTTTACAGCCATGTTTGTGCACCGTGGTGTGCCACACAAACATGCACAGATTATTAAAAAATATAATTATTTTAACTTATTTCCCTTAGTTTTTTCAGGCACACAGCGGGTAGTTTTGCTCATATCTCTATGTACTATGCCATTTCTGTCCATCTACCTACATTTGTACAGCCCCTGTTGTCTGTCTACAATCCTGTACATGGAATTTTTCCATGTACACTATGGACACTGACACGGGATCTGCAGAGCTGCATATTTACTTGCTGGATCACTCTACCTAACTCATTTGCATGAAATTCACCTGCTTATGAGGTGATTTGCATTCCATGAATATTTCCGTGTTGGCACGTGCGTGAATGCTGCCCAGCTGTGTTTACTTAATCTAAATCCTGCTTACTTTATTGTAAACAGCATGCCATGACGCTTATATGGTGAAAAAGACCATGTAGGCTTTATTAAATTTCCCCTCCTGTGCCCATGTCCTTAGTGTACCCAGACATTTTCCATGTACAGGAGTGTCCATGGAAAGAAGGGGATATAAATGTCCACAAATATAGACATAACTCCCCTGAAATGGTTAGATCACATTCAGTGATGTGTGAAAAATGTATTGTTTATAACTGAAAATGCAAGGGAATATGTAAAAATAAAGTATCTTTTTTTTAATGATTTTGGCATGTTTGAGTTATGCGCCACAGTCAGCAAACATGCCTAATTGAAAAATTAAAACAAAAAAGAATAAAAAGTATTTTATAGTGTTTGTCAGAAATGTATTATAGGACATTATGTTGGGTCTGTACAATGGTGCACTGGTGCTGTTGCCTAGGTCATACGACTATGAACCATGTAGTTACCAGGTCGTCAGCACAGATGTGTATGCAAATGAGGTGAATTTGTTGAATTGGTAAAAGGAGCAATCATGTCTGCAGACCTCTTTTGTGTAGGCTCCTACACCATGTTGATATTACCACTGGATATGGATGCCAGTAAGGGGGGGGTGTCCCATTACTTGTAGGAATTGTTTAATTCCTGGTGCCTGTGTTTGCATGAAGCGATGCATAGCTGAGTGTGTTCACATGAAAAAGACCACCCACATCACAGTGATGATGTAGGCAGCAAGTAATTAAAAGTAGATATATACAATTCTTGAGTGTGACACATGGTGCATAGCTTAACGTGTATGAGCAACACACTACTCATGTGACAGTGATGATTCTTTAGGGGTGAATAACCTATGCTGAGCAACAAGGTGCACAGAGGCACACCACTCACCAAAGTAGGGACATTAAATGATGCTAATTACAATTTAGGCAGGTGAAATGCATAACAAGGTGCCAATCACACATGGTGGACCTACAGCAGACCTGTATAAAGTATGCATATACCCTACAATCTGTTTTTCCTCAATACTCTGAAGCACTGGAGTACTGACATGGAACTTTCAACTGATGAGATAATGCTGGTGCTGCTGACAATAGACCTAGGCTGAGAAGGAGAAGAATGTTCAGGCCTAGGATAACCTTCCAGGAGCTACATGATCTGGAGATTATAGAGCACTACAGGGTGGACAGGAACTTATTACAAGAGCTCAGTGAGCTTTGCCACCCTCAACTCAGACCCAGAGCCAACAGAAGGGAACGCATCCCAGTGGAAACAAAGGTATGTGTAGCCCTTAGGATACTAGCTACAGGTACTTTCCAAAGACAAACTGGGGACATGATGGGGGTCTCACAGGCATCAGCATCCAGAGTACTCCACCACTTCCTGGATGCCATGCTACCATATGCCAGTGAACACATTTATTTTCCTCTCACCCCTGAGGTGAGAGCCAGCAATATGCAACACTTCTACCATGTAGCACATTACCCTGAGTTACTGGGTGCCATAGATTGCACCCATGTACACATCAAGGCTCCACCTGGTGAGCAGGGTAGAATCTACGTTAACCACAAGGGGTACCATTCTATCAACTGCCAGATCGTGTGCAGTGTCCAGGGCATTATCCTGAATGTGTGTGCTGGCAGCCCTGGGAGTTATCACGACTCACATATGTGGCACACATCACAACTGTACCAGATGTTAGCTGGAGGGACATCCCTTATGGCCACACACACACACACACACACACACACACACACACACACACACACACACACACACACACACACACACACACACACACACACACAGAAGAATGCTACAGTGAGGCACACGCACAAACTAGGAACATCATAGAGCATGTGTTTGGGCTATTGAAATCACGGTTCTGATGCCTAGATATATTTCTTTCTGTCTTTATTTCTTTCTTTCACATTTGTTAACTGGGTTAGTTCAGCTGAGTTTGCAAACAAACCCATTTTCAGTGGAGACCCAAGGGGAAAAGCTCCAACAAACATAAGTAAAAATAAAGTGACAATATACAAATATTAAATAACAATCACAATACACAATAACTGTAAAAAAGAAAAGGTTAACTATTTGCATTACATTGATAGTAAGCAGCTCATTTTCAGTGGAGACCCAAGGGGAAAGAACCCCAGCAAACATAAGCAAAGATAAACATGCAGGACAAAAACTATTAAAACAAAACTGCAAATATGAAATTAATTATAAAGAGAAAAACAAAAGAAAAAATTATGAACATTAAGGGTTGTACTGATAGTAGTAGACTAAAAGTTACTACATATGAGAGTAAAAACAAAAAGATAATCGTTGTTCAAAAGAAGGACAATGTATAGGCATTGATAGGAAGTGGGGGGGGTAGTGTGGAGAATGGGAGGGGGCTATAGTACGGCTATACTACTAGAGCTGAGGGTTTAGGAGATTAGTTTAAGCAGAAGTTACTAACAAAGAAAATGTTAGGAGATGCAACAGGTTATACAGTGGAAGAGACTAAGACTACATGTGGTCAATGCAGTGGCATAATTTCAAGTTTAGTAGGTGGGATTTAAGATCCTTTTTAAAACCGGAAAAGGAAAGTTTGGATCTAATATGGAGAGGGAGTTTGTTCCAATTTAGTGAGACAGAGTGTTTGTAAAGTAGTTTGCCAATATTCCTTTTGGGTTTATAAACTGAGAGAAGATGCTGATCAGCACTCCGGAGAGGCTGGGGGGGGGGGTAGGGAGTAACATGGGAGATGAGAGCAGGGCAGGCATAGGGGTTGTTGAGTATGGAAAAGGTAGTGTGGAGTTGCGATTGTAGGAGAAGATGTGGAAATTCCAGCCAATGAAATTTGTTTAGTTTGAGGTCGTGATGTGAAGAGAGTGGTTGGTTTAGAATAAATCTGGAAATTTTGTTGTATGTTTGTTTCAGTTTTTGCATTGAGGTAGTTTGGATATTGGTAAGGATGGGGGAAGCATATAGAAGACTGGGTAAGAGAAATGCCTGCACCAGAGTGTGTTTAGTGGTAGTAGTGAGGAATTTTTGTTCCTATAAAGTAGTCCAAGTTTTTTGGTGGGTTTTGTGATGACCTGTTGTATGTGCAAGTCAAATTTTAGTTGGTCATCAATTATTACCCCAAGGAGTTTAGTGTGTGAGGCAGGGGAGATAATGATGCCGTCTAGGGAGGAAAGACAAAAGTTGGATTTAAGGTGAGAGAGTGTCTGAGGTAGGAAGAGAAGGAGATGAGTTTTCTTAGGGTTAAGGATTAGTTGATTTTTTCTGAGCCATTTTTCAACAGAGATAAAGAAAGTCTGTATTAGTGAGTGTAGTTCAGAGGTAGTATTGGAGATAGATAAGAGACTAGAGTCATCTATATATTGGATTACAGATGAGAGACTGCAGGATGAATGTAGGTTGTTGGTAAAAATGTTGAAAAGGAGTGGTCCAAGTATGGAGCTTTGGGGTACTCCTGTTTGAGCAGCAAGGAAGGGTGAGAAAGCCTGCTGCTATCTAACAGCTTGGTTTCTGCCAGTAGGGTATGATTGGAACCAGCCAAGAGTAGAAGGAGAGAGGTTTAAGTCTAAGAGTTTGTTAAGAGGGATGGGCTGAGACACAGTGTCGAAGGCTTTAGAGAGATCAAGGAATAGACAGGAGATGAGGAGGTTGTTGTCCCTAGCTTATGCAACCTTTTCAGTAAAAGATAGTAAGGCAGTTGAGGTACTGTGTTTAGGGTGGAAACCATGTTGCGAGGGGGTGAGGAGATTTTCATGAATGAGATAGGAAAGTAGTTGAGTATGTATACATTTTTCAAGGATCTTAGAGCCAGGGTGGAGCCCTGCAGTATTCTCCAGCCACATGTGCATGTATATTCATAGCATGTGCTATGCTGCACAATATGATCCTGTGGAAACAGCTGCAGCAGGAGCAGCAAAGGAAAGGGATACACAGCCACCCACCACTGCCTAGGTCATCACAGCAGCAGTCACAGGACTCAGAGAAGGAACCCCTTGCTGATGTACCTGTAGGCAGACATAGGCATGTTCAGTACACCCTGGCTTTGGCTAGGAGGCAATGCATACCACATTCACTGACAACCTAGGGCCCTAGGGACTGACACCTTACTCCTACTCACATACAGAAATTAAAAATGATGGCAGGCAACCCACACATCCTGTACCTACTCATGTATTACCTGTGTACTGCTTGCATCAGACAGAGTCAGCCCTGAACTATGGTTGTGTCAGCTGCTGCTTTTGCAAGATAAGTACATGACCACCACAGTACTCATAAGGATTATTATGATATAGCATTGTATGTATGGATCTGGTACATTATGCACGTATATATAGTGGGCTACTTGCATAGAAATTACATCCACATGAGACTACAGATACCCATTCCACTACCTTGTTTCCAGGAGTATTACTAGGCCCCATGCATGGAATACAGATGCAGACCTTCTGTAACAGATTACTGGTACATCTGTCAAGGGAGATGTTATACAGTGGGGTGACATGATAGTCACACTACTGTGTATCCCAGCAGAAAAAGTGGTGGTGTTACGCCACCTCCAACACAGTGGTGTTTCCTTGAAACTGCTGTAACACAAACTTAGCAATGGTATAGCAGCATGCCAGGCATTCTCAGGTCAGTAACAACGAAACTGATCATGCATTCTATATCTTACTTAGAGGAGGAATAACTATATATGTATGTATGCCTGCAGTTGAATGTGTGATGAATGCACGCTGTTTGCCAAGTGGCTTGTGTGACTTAAAGGACAAGGGCAATTAACTTGTGTAGTGGCATTTAAGGTTCTAATGTAGATGTTGCCACTTATTTTGGATGTCAGGTAGTACTGCTTTTTGTTTTACAGACTGTCAGTCTTGTGTACGGTGTAATATTATTAACTTTTGTGACATATTAATTACATCACACAAATGATAGATGTAGCCAAGTTGCCAAGTTCAGTGACATGCAGCAGTGCAGAAACAGGGACAGATGTCATATTTTATGTGTAACTCACAAATCCTGGACTGGAGTACAGGTAGCTGTGGACTGGAGTCAAGTTATAACTAGCAAAACCCCACTGGGCATACTCATACATTTAGTTAAGCAGAGAGAAAGTCTGTTGCTCCCCACTTAAAATTACTTGTTATATAGAGATATGTCTACAGATACAGACATATATGTACACATCTGGAGCGTTTCTCCCCGGGCCTCCGCTGAAAACAGGCTCTGTGGAACCTAGTCGGACATTCCTGGTCAACAAATGTTAAATAAATAAAATAAAAATAAAAATATCTGTCTATCAGTATCTCACCGTCTGTATATATATATATATATATATATATATATATATATATATATATATATATATATATATATATATGTGTGTGTGTGTGTGTGTGTGTGTGTGTGTGTGCGTATCAAAATCTACACACACACACACACACACACACACACACACACACACACACACACATATATATATATATATATATATATATATATATATATTTTTTTTTTTATATATATATATATATATATATATATATATGTAAATATATAGGATGTACTGTCATAATGTCACAACTAGTTCTATTTTGAACTGAATCATCGACTTGTTTACTCAAAATTTGACATTTATGTAAATGTCAGACATAACCCGGTAATGTTGATTCAACATGAATCGACATACCGTTTCCTCTGCACCTGTCAAATAAGGAACACCAGTTCTTCTTGTCAGCAGTACAAACGTACTGCACAACAATACACTTTATGTTTTTGCACCACCCCCATGGGGGGCTGTGCCCCCAACACTCCCCGCAAATTATATATTCCATCTCCGAGATCAGACTACAGTGAGGAAAGGGATGAATTACTCTAATCACACTGTACCACGATCTGTGACAGTACTTTGAGTTCATATCAGTAAATGCACAGTGCATTCGCTGACATAAACTGTCAATATGGAGTTATTCAGCAAGATGGACATTTGAAAATCCAGATTTCTAGTGTTCCATCTAAAGGCATCTCAACTCAAAATTGTAATAATAAAACTATATATACATACATACACACACACATATATATATATATATATATATATATATATATATATATATATATATATATAGACACATACATATTTGTCTCCACCCATGCATCTACATAAGAAATATACATATATCACACACACACACACACACACACACACACACACACACACACACACACACACACACACACACACACATCTGTGTATATTTATGTCCATGTATATTTATGTCCCTGTTATCTGCAGATATGTGTTTATATGCCTGTGTATGTCTGTATTGTCGTACATACCCTGATACTGGTGGTTAAAGCTGCAGTATGACACATATATAATGTTGTTCAAATGACTAAATGTAAGGGCTCAGCAGTACATAATGCACTTCCCTATTGCAACCTGTGCCTACTGGAGGTCACAACACATACACCAAGTACACCAACAGGCGAACAGGTGGTGTCATGTATCATGCTGTGTATGCACACATTGACAGGCTGCATTGGTGTTACCTATATCCTTGCCCATCCAAACGCAAACAGCCACATATTGGCAAAATGGCTACTGTAGACATATAGCTAGGATAAACAACAGTTTTCTTAATGCAAGGCTACTAGTTGCAGGAACAGTTGAGAAGCAATGTCACTCTGCAGCTCACACATGTTCAACACAAGCCTAGTTTATGTACTCCATTAGTATTAGCCTGCATTCACATATGAAGTAGACTTAAGCTGTGGTGCATGGTATAAATGCTGTGATTTGTAGTATATAACACTAGGTAGATAGGGGTTATAATCTCACTCTGGCTGAGATGGTGTGTGTGTGTGTGTGTGTGTGTGTGTGTGTGTGTGTGTGTGTGTGTGTGTGTGTGTGTGTGTGTGTGTGTGTGTGTGTATGTATGCAGCCCCCTGCATAAAAATGGGAATCCCACATTTCAATGGGCCTGCACTTTTGGACCTTGCATGTGCTGCTGGCCTCTAAACCCCTCTCTTTCACAAGGCCTGCTGTTGACATCCAGACTCCTCTCTTCCACAAGGCCTGCTGATGTCATGTACCTTAACACTACCAATTGCCATTCCAGTGTCATACTTAAACTATGGAGTGTGCTGTAAATACTATGATCTGTAGTATGCAACATTAGATAGGTAAGGGAATCTAACCTCACTGTGGTCCACATGTTGTGTTTGTGTGTGTGTGTGCATTCCCATGCAAAATAAATGTGATCACCACACTGACTTAGAAAGAGGTGGGGTTTTGCAGTACTTTGGCTGTCGTATGTGATGAGCGCCTACAAAGTCCTGACCAGAATAAGGCCTGTTGATGTCATTTACCATAACATTACCTAAAAAGATATTAATAACACACTTGAGGTGTGGCACGTGCATTAAGTACTGTGTTTTTAGTGTATATCATTAGACAGATTAGTGTTCTAATCTAATTGAAACCAACTTGAACTGTGCATGCTGTGCACTGTTCTGTATATATGAATTGAAAGTGATACTGTTCTCACTGTAGCAAGGTGTGTGGATGTTAGAGCATTTTACATCAATGTATGGGATCATTGGACAGTAATAGCCTAATGGGCTTAGGCCCCATGAAATTCTAGTCATGTTCTAACCCTTATTTACACAATCAGCACATATACCCACTGTCCACAAGGGACACACCCAGAAGCCCTGTGGTGACATGACAGTCATCCAGGCAATCAGATTATATATGAGAAGGCAAGTGAGGTGCACTGTTTACCATTAGGTGGGGGTCTGTTTCAATGGTTTGTGACAGTGTGGTACACATATCTTCCCCATAAGCATGAATTATTAATGTCACATAGCAGATAATGGGACTCGATAACATCTCAGGCTGCATCCTACATGAACATAGGCAGGGACTTGTAGCACCTTTAGGCATCCTATTCAACCATAGCCTGAGTACCAGCTTTGTCCCAGTCAAGTGGAGGACAACCACTGTCATCCCACTGCACAAAGGTGGAGTGTCCACCGATCCAGGAAATTATAGACCCATCAGCCTAACGAGTTTGCTCTGCAAGGCTATGGGCTAGAGTTTTATAGAACTCATTAACAAGGACATTTGCAAACTCCAAACACTCAATCCCACACAGTTTGCTTTCATCAGGGGAAGTCATGCCTGTTAAATTTGTTTGATTTTTTTGAGACAGTCTCCAAAGCCATGGACGAGGGGAAGATGGCCCATGCCTCCTAACTTGATCTGGCCAAAGCCTTTGATACTATTCCCCACTCAGGTACAATAGATAAACTCTCTCAACTAGGCATCACTCTGTATGTCACCAGATGGGTTGCAAACTGGTTCACTGATAAAACCTACCTACTCAAAATAGTGGAAGCTACCTCAAGCAGTAGACCTGTAATGAGTGGTGTATGCCAGGGATCGGTCTTGGGGCCTATGTTGTTTGGGATATACTTTTTTGAGGTGCAGGACAAAACCTGGATGAAATACTCTTCCAAATTAGGTGGGCCATGTAGAAAGCTTTCTGTACAACTGAGGCAATATGATGGACAAAAGTGGGCTATGGTTGACCTTGTTTGTGGATGACTACAAGCTGGCAGCTGTCATCAATTCCCCTAGTGATGTAGGCATCCTGCAAGAGGGTCTCACCCAAACAAATACCTGGTGCCAGAAACATGGTCTTAAACTGAATGCTAAAAAATACCTCATCATCCCCTTTGGGGAGAGTGATATCCCCACAAATTATCACAATAATAACAAGGACCTAAGCACCCAATTAATTGTGAGGGACTTGGACACTCAGGGTGATAGCAAACTGACTTTTGACCATCATGTTGCCTCAGTTGTACAGAAGGCTTTCTACGTGGCCCACTTCATTAGGAAGGATATCTCATCCAGGGACAAACAGATCATAATATCCCTGTATTCTTCCCTTATAAAACC
Organism: Protopterus annectens; assembly: GCF_019279795.1. NCBI lineage: Eukaryota > Metazoa > Chordata > Ceratodontiformes > Protopteridae > Protopterus > Protopterus annectens. The sequence goes on from NC_056737.1 coordinate 1,076,838,959, forward strand.
CATTATTGAGTACAATGCCCTTTTCGGCATGTACCTCACAAAGCATATGCAACAGCTGGAGAGACCACAGAGATTCCTCACCACAAGAATCCATGGCCTCCAACATCTAACCTACACAGATAGGCTAAAATCCCTGTCCCTCTACTCAGTCATATACAGAGTCCTCAGAGGTGGCCTCTGTCTGGCATACACAGCAATCTCAGACCCTGCCTTGATTGGACTGCTGCACATCCACAAGTCAAGCTCCACTCAAGAAACCCATATGCATGACCTCAACCTGGTCTGTGACATCAATAGGACTTGTTGATGGGACAGCTTTGGGACCCATAGACTTCCCCCTTCTGTGGAACAGACTCCCTCTCAATGTTAAGCCGAATATCTCATTAACCCATTGTAGGTGCAACCTGGATAACTGTATGGGGAACAGAAAATACACCCCTGGGATTCCACTTGTGTCCCTGCTGGACAGGGCCATCAAGTGCTGACCTGTCACAACACAGGCTTAATTCTTGGCCAGGCTTGTAAGGGAGTCAAGGCCAATAGCCTACAACTTTCTATGATCCTATGATCCCATGTCCTTACAGCAGGTAATACATGTACCATTCCATTCACAGAGCTGCAGCATGTACAATACAGCAGGGTTACAAATTGCCCTGTATGCAAAGCAGAGATCACTTCTGAGTGGACTTTATGACACAAGCTACAATGACAGTAATTGAACATGATCCCATAGGTCAGATACTGCGGATTTGAAGTTCCTTTGTGAGGAAAGGTTATGTTGTGTCCAATTGCCAGTGGTGCTTGTAAAGGTATATGAGAAAATGGCCATTGCATTGAAATATTGGTATGCTGAGGAAAGAGTACATGGAGGTTATAAACACAGCATTGCCAAGTGACAGTGTCCTCCCTAATGACATGAGCATGATATGCTACCTGTCTTACCTCTGGGTAGACATGGTGATCTATGGTAAAGTAGGTGTAAACCTGTGTGGCTAGGCCTGTGTGCCCATGTGTATCACCCTGAGTATGTACATCAGGTGTGGCTAATGTGCTACTTATCAGGAACATTGCTGTTACCAGTGGAAATGATACTACATACACATTTGCATGGGGTTACAGCCATGAGTATGTGAACAAGCATATCTTCATGAAGACCCTCTTGTGGGAGAGTGACATAACTAGGAGATTGTATGACTGCTCCAAGTTTGCCATGCCATGAAGTGCTTATTGTTCTCCTCTCAGCTACAGCCAAGTCTATGCAGTTATACAGGTGGTACACCTTGCAGTGAAGATGTGGATGTCTGTGCATGCACAGAGAACTTGTTCAACTCTGCGGTCATTACTCTTGCCTTGCTAGTCTACACTGCCTATCAGGCTACCAGACAGCATACTGGATGTTGTGTGACATAATGTGGGAACACAGACATGTTTTCCAGTTACATAAATGTGCAGTCTGACATACATAGGACAACTGTGGGTACACATACTTTGGCCAAAGGTGGCCACCCCTCTGCAGTACTCCTCAGATCCATGGCATACAGACATGTACCATGAAGCTGATGATAGTCAGGCTGCATAAACAGCTGTGACATTGTGACCTAACATGGATTACTGCCACAGTGGTGCTTGCCCGAGCAACCTTGCACATGTATGTCACCGGACATTGTACATCATAGTGTGACACAGCAGCTGTGCTCCTACTCACCATCTGCACATTACCCTACTGAAACCCAAGAACCCTGGAATACTAGACATAATACATGCCACAGTGTAATGATTGCTACTCAAGGCATCTACCTGGTAAAGGGTATGTCAAGACTACAGAGCCTTGCATGATGTGGGACAACTATGTGGATAAACCAACAGGCTGTGGCCTGCTCCTCATGTGGCATTCGGTACTAACATGTTGCTTTTGGTGGGCGACAAAGTGTAGGGACATGGTATCCCAGGAGTGAGTGGTTGTGCTGCGACCAGCAGTTGTAGTAACAGGCACCAGCAATTCAGGGGACTCCCCTCTTGTCACCATTCCTCACAAGGTAATTGTGTCATTGTAGTAGACACTGCTTGAGTGGTGTACAGCTGCAGGATAACTGTGTGAACAGTGCCTCCTTACCTTTCCCAGGATGTAGGTACAAATCCCCCCAACTACTTGCCTATGGTCTCTACAGACACATACATGTTGGCAGACTACCTTCTTGGAAACCATGCTGTAATTAAAGTCAGTACATAATTGTACACAGAGCAAGTAGCATGTAGTGTCAAGTGGTATCCCCAGATGTCTCAGCAGTGTTACATTTACAGCCATGAAAAGACTTATTATGGAAATGATCAGTAACAATGGAGTACACCTGCAGACACTGTCCTATACCCAGTTTGTGTTGTTCAAGGTGAGATCATGCCTACCCTAAGCTTTGGACTGAATTTATGTTACAGATTGAGATGGATGAGGGGAAAATGACTCACCCACCTACCATGGCCCGATAACACATTCATCAAGCTTAGGCCATCAGGCATTGTGGACACACTGTTGAGGTGTTTTACAAACTTGTATGTCAGCTGTTTTGGATAGCCAAGTGTCTGACAGTCATTATCTGGAAAGATGGGATTTTGTAGACCAGCATGAGCAATGAGCACAGTTACCAGTGGACTGCTCACACTTATCATTCCTGGGACTAGCCCTCCCAGCCATTCTCTTCTCTGTAGTCATGGCCACTATCAGTGACCTCAGACAGGCTACATTTGCAGATGATTGCAAATAAGGGACTGTCAGTGTTTCGCACATAGAACCAACAGTTACCCAGAATGAGCAGACATACTTTCAGTTGCTGTCAGAGCCTTTGACAAATACTACATGTCAATGTATGCACAATACTATAAGTTTGGCAGTCAGCCACCCCTGGACAATATTATATTGTCCTCACACCTCCAACAGCTGACCCAGTAAGCAGGGACTTATGGACATAGAGAGTGATGTAGCCTTTGACTTTCACTGGTAAGTAAGATGTGGGAGATCATGCACTGTTGTACAACCTACAGATAAAGGTATAGCATGTAAATCCCAGAATGTCATTGTTACACTTTATGTGGTACACATTGCATCTACCATTGAGTGCAATGGCACCTGTAGTATGTAAATACACAGGTATATGACACCTGTAACAGCCAGAGAGGTCCCACAGTAACCCAATACACAGTGTACATAACATGTCCAATGCAGATTGTGTTAAGGCCGAAACTGTGTATTCTGTCCCTTACATGCTTTGAAGGGGAGGTGTATGGCTGCCATACAGGAAGCTATCAGGTCCCACTGTGTACCACCTGCACATGTAAGAAAGGACTAGTACGGGACGTACCTGTTGTACACAGCTGCACCTTGACTGTGGTATAAATTGGCCATGGTAGGGAAACAGGTATGTAACTGTGACACTACAAACCACATGTAACAGGCTCCCCATCCATGTGAACCACACTTCTGCTGTAACACACATCATGTGTAAGTAACACAATGAGATGCGGAACAAGGCAATCATAACTGGATGAGGGTAAATGTCTGTAAAGGGCACAGGGTTGTAGATGGTGCATCTTCTATACCACAGCTTGTAGATGTGCCGGCTCCCAGAGCCCTGCTTACACTTAGCAAGGGAACCATGTTGTGTCAGAGATTATGGATGCAGGAGTAGGCTGCATGATACCATTGTCCCTGTTAGCCTGTGATACACATATGAAGCTATGGAGCCATGCACCTCTACTGCTTTACTTTTGTGAAGACATTTTGATTCTCTGCTGACATTCCTTCCTGTGGTGTGACAGTTACAAGTTTATTGTAGCCCTGTAGCCATAGCTGTGTCCCAGAGAATTCTGAATCTAAAACAGAAACAGTTCTATGAGACACCATTCATGTTGTAAGTATACAGCCATTACAGCATCATCCAATTTAATCTGCATAACATAATGTGGTGTATGCAGTACAACCACCAACAGACAATATCTGTCAGTGACTAGTACAAGGAGCACATGAAAGGCATCGGTGGATTAAAAGAATACATAGCAATTTAGGTAGTCACCCTGTGCATCAGACACATAGCTTCATTTCCCTGCATTGATGACAGGGGTGACAGGGATGTGGCACAGGTATGATCACTTGCACAGGATGTTGTGTGGTAGTGCAGGAGGCCTAGGCTGACCCAACAGGTTGGCAAGCATGTGTGTGAGTCAGGAAGGGAAGCAGGCAAGAAGGACCATGGAATGTGCCATCTGTGTCTGCAGGTCACCTGACTGTGACAGTGGTGTGTGAGTGTCTGTATGAACACAATCAAGCTCAGTGCTAGCCCTCTGTGACTGTATATTGAACAACGGTGAATTGTGCATGGCAGAGCTGATAGTTCACCATCTCCACCCCCGAACACAAGAATTGCCTCTGCCAGGAGTTGCTCTGGCACCTCCATGCCCAAGGTCAGAAGCGGTGCTACTACCTGAGGGTGACTGCTATCTGCTGGGACCATGTCCTCCACAGGAATGCCCAGGACCATGAGCCCATGGTCTACCACATTTTGCTGTGGATAGCAGACTCACCTCTGGGGTGCCACTATGGGAGTGTGAGTGAGCATGGCCACGTGGACTCTCAGCTGATGTAGTTGCTGAACTACATCCACGGGTCCGATGCCCAATTCCAACTAGAAGTTCCATCACAGCAATGGCCAGTCCATGGCAGATAATCTGTGATCTCTCCCAGACCACTGTCTTTCCACTGCTTCAGTCAATCGATTTAGTGTAGCAGCAATGCGGTGGAGGCAGTCATGCATGTCAGACTGTGCTGCATCCATAACCTTGAGCACTCATCTGGATGTCCTTTCGGAACATGCCTGTGCCTCCATGATGGCCCTAAATGTACACTGAGTGACACATGACAAGACACCTGCAATAGGTGGTGAAAGAACAGCAGGCCTCCTATGAGCACCCCTATCACTCTGCCTGGTGAAACATCACCATCTCTTTGGCTATGGCCAGCATCAACACTCACTGCAGCCATAGTACCCACATTTTTATGTTCAATGTCTCCACACTCTGACTGTCCAATATCTGTGGCCACAGGGGACTGGGTATGCCTAGGCATACTGATTGTGCATGGTTATAATGAGGGCAGAAAAGGGATATCAACCTCTGTGATGATTCAAACTCTGCAACCCCCCGTGATGATTCAAACCCTGCATCCCCCCCCCATGCCTCAGATTGGCCACCATCATCATCAGAGTCTGAAGAGACACGGACATCAGGTTGTGAAGGGGACAGAGACCAAGCTCCCTGGTCACTTGTGATAAAAAGGGAAAAGCGGTATATTAGTACATGCATTACTATGCTCTACAGTACTATCTTGCAATAAAAGTCAAGCTGTATACAGTGCTGTCAGTATTACAGACTTATTTAACCCCTACCCTCATATACCAGGACCTGAGGACATTACTTTCTAGAAAAATTTCTGTAGTTGCTTGTATATAATAATCTCCTTATTCAAGAATCTCATGAGCAACAGTGATGTACACTGCTGACATTTGTCATCACTCTGCACAGCTGACACATAAGACAATCTGAACTGTCCTGCAAATACTGCAAAGCTATCAGTATGGTCCCAACCACAAGGCATAAGTATGACTGTAAACTGTGTTCCATTGTTAAAACTCTATGAGGTTGGCAATCATGCAGACTGTACATCAATCCAGCGGCCAGGCCTGGGATGAAACAAGAACAATGTGCTCAATCTACATCTGTATCACAACAGTGTTATACTTACCAGGAGCAGGATCATGGCTACATCTGATTCCTGATGGTCATGTGAACATTTGAGGGAGAGGTAATGTAAATAGCAACCCATGTTGCACTATGACAGGTTAATACAGCCACAGATCTCACATTTACAGTGCATACTATGTTACTTGATATGTAGGTCACAATCTGGGCATGAGATTCATACTGCAATACCCCCCCCCCCCAAAAAAAACTGCCACCCACATAAAAGTATGTACACTGTGAAACACTGAATACTACCGTATTCCAATGCTTGTCCAGCTAAGCATACCTGGACACTCCTCTTGTGTGGAAATGGTGGCACCCCCATCCACGACATACCATGTGATGGATGCCTGGGAGCTTTACTGTGTTCCCAGGTTCATCATGAATTCCTTTGTGGCTGACAGTAGTTGTTCCACTGCAGGCCCTCTACTGGTGACACTATGGTCCCTGGCCACATCTGGTGCTCTTCAGTGGGTGGAGTTTATCATATCTTTGGCACGGTGTCACACCTGCACATATGTCCTGCTCTGGTGTCCAATGGCATTTACATTGTGAACCAAGTCAGCCCACAATACTGCCCACTCTTCCCTGTCTGTCCTCCCCCTGGACAGCAGGAGTTGGTAATGCTGATGCAGGTGTCCAGGATAGCTTCATTTTCTGCGTCTGTAAAAGGGCCCTGGCATATCAGATAACCTCACACACTTCAGGTTTGTGAAAGGCAAAGCATGCCTTCTGAACCTGATCAACGTCTTTGAGGCCATCACCAAAGCTGTAGACGAGGGTAAGATGGTTCACACAGCCTATCTTGACCTCACCAAAGCTTTCGACACCATCCCCCATTCTGGAATTATAGCTAAACTCACTAAACTAGGTATAAATCCCTATGCTACAAGATGGGTTTCCAACTGGCTCACTGACAGAACCCAAACTGTAAAAGTTGCAGACTCCAAATCTGACTTCAAACTAGTGACAAGTGGAGTACCACAGGGTTCAGTCCTGGGACCTCTCCTGTTTGGTGTCTACTTCTCTGAAGTACAGGCTAACACAGAAGGCCTCTAGCTAATGAAGTTCACAGATGACTGCAAACTAGGAGCCATAGTCGAGTCCCTAAATGATGAGGACATCCTAAAGAAGGGCCTCACTGAGACAGATCTGGTGTCAGAGGCATGGCTTCAAGCTCAATGCCAAAAAGTGCATTGTCAACCCCTTTGGTAAAAACTCTGTACCCATGAACTACCACATAAGCAGCAATGTACTTAATGCCGAATGTGTGATAAGGAGGGTGGCTTAATGGCTAAGGTGTTTGCCTTACAAACACAAGGTGCAGGGTTTGAGTCTCAGAAGGAATAATTGGCTATGCTTAAAATGGCTCGCAAGGGCAGTTAGCTTAGTACTAAACTATGAACCTATGAACCTAAGAGACCTTGGGACCCAGGTGGACAGTAGTCTCTCCTCTGATAATCACATCACAACAGTAGTCATCTATGTGGCACACCTCATCACAAAAGGGTTCTCATCCAGGAAAAAAGAGGTCATTGTTCCCCTCTACTCGGCACTCATTAGACCCATTATAGAGTACAATGCTCCTTTTGGAATGTACCTCACAAGATATCTGCAGCAGCTGGAAAGGCCACAGAAGTACCTCACAAAGAGTATTACTGGCTTCAAACAGATGCCCTACACTGACTGTCTCAAAAAACTCCAGCTTTACTCTGTAGCATATCGCCTACTCCGAGGAGATCTCTGCCTAGCATTTAAAGGTATGTTAAACCCAGAGCTGTTGGACATGCTACACCTAAAGAAATCCCAATCCCTCCAAGCTACATGCTCTAGGGACCTAAACCTTGTCACCACATTAAACAGGCCTTGCTGGAGGGATAGATACCTATCCTAGAGACTTTCTATACTCTGGAACAAGCTACCCATCTATGTCAAGCAAAGTTCCTCATTAGCACTCTTCAAGAAAAATCTTGATGAGTGGATGGGAAATAGGAAATACACCCTGGGGATCACTTCTGTGGCTCTGCTTGACAGGGGCACAGGAAATTAACTTTCTTGGGTGGAGTAAGCCAGGGAACCTTATTGGCTAAGCTTACTTAGGCCCTTGGGCTGATAGCCTAGTACCTGCCTATGAACCTAAGATACATATCTCCTGAAAGACAACAAAATAGGAACGTATGTCAGGATCGCATACATGGCAGTATAATATGTGGAGATACAGCAGAAACAAATGGCTACCAGTAATCACTGCTTGGTTACACATCTCACATTCAACACCATGCATACATAGTAAGGGTGTGGATGAGAGTAGGTTAGTAGCAGTATTCATCAATCCCTGCTTGTGCCATGATAGATACTGTTGTATGGTCATGCAATTAACACAAACATCCTTTAAGTAGTGGCATGTATGTGTAAACCTCCCTTATAATATCTAAAACAAGCAGTGCCACACAAATAGCAGTGTAGTATTACCACCTCTATCAACATGAAATTCCCAGGAGAGTGGTATACCTATTTAACATACAGCATTCTACCTGTGCTGTACACTAATTCCTCTGCAAGTGTAATCCATCTGCATATGAATGACATGTCAGAAGTATAGTTCCACACAAGGCTTACTGCTGTAATCACCATTCCCCCTAAGTACATGGACAAATATGCATCATGTTGGAAATAAAATGGTTACATTCCTGATGGAGTACAATAATCCTCTGTTGAACGATACAGATATATAAATGTTGGGCCAATGAGTAGACCATGAAAGGTAACTCTCTTATACAATATTTTCCCTAGCTAGCTGTTTGCCTTTTTAACATGGTTCTGTATTAGGAAGAGATTGCCGCTGAACCAATCTGTGCTTCTGAACTGCTAATTGCAACCAGCACATCTGATTTGCATTATAATCAGTCAATCCTGATGCAACCACTGAACAGGATATAAGGCCTCAATGTACATTACAATCCCTTTTTCTATGTTGGGTTGGAAAATATTAGGGGGACAGATCCTACATCATGGCAGAGAGGATGTCTGTAGCAGCTACTATTTACATACAAATATGTGTGCTACAGGCTTAAGCTGATTCTGCAGGCACTAAGCATAGGCAGAGAGGGTGAACACTTTGCAGGACAACAAGGGACCTGTGGCAGCCTTGTTTTATAGGCAGAGCCAGACTGAGTGCAGCCACCCCACTGGGAAGTAAGGTATGTGTGTCAGGTAAGTTTGTCAGCCAACGGTATCAGTAAGACAATGCAAGCCAAAATGCTTGGTATGTCTTAACCATGATGTCAGACAGGTGGACAACTGTCAGATAATGTATTATGTCATGGTATTCCCTGGTGGAGTGTGTGCTAGCAACCCTTACATCTAGCTCAACCACCATATATGTATGTTACTTGTGCAGCTGTGGTTGTCTGTGATATCACCAGCAAAACATTGTGGGCTGCAGTGTGATATTACTGGGGCACAAATACAGTACACACTTCAACATCCAGAGGGAATTCAGCCTAATGCATTACCTGTTGTACTAGGATTAGGATGAGAGTGGTCCTATCTGTAGGCCTTTGCCTTCTATAATATAGATGCAGACATTCCAACTGCACTGCTGTGGGTAAATAAATAGGTAATGAGACAGACATACATATCACACTTTATAATATTGATGGCCACATACATCTGTTTTCATTGGCAGACACAGCTGTATGTGAACCCAGGACCATGTGCACCAAAAAGTCATTTTTTCAATGCATTTTACAGACTGAGCTAAAAAGTCACTGTTATGGTAGGTGAATACCAACATGTTGTACTTATCATTCAGCAGTTATCTGCTGTAAAATACTGCACTTACATCTATTTGTATGTGTATGGCTTTAGAGTGCTGTATTTGTATAACAGAGTCCCAGTTAACATCCTCTTTTCCATTAATGTTTTATCAGGTGTGTCTTACATATTGTAGACATAACTGCATGGTTACCTGCTGTCAGATACCACAATTATATCTAAGCTTATGTGTGTGCCTTTATAGTGATGTATTTGTGTACTAGAGTGCTAATTACAGTACCATTTTTGTATGAATCTTTTAGCTGATTTGCGCGGTGCAGCACAATGCAGACCACCATTTAAACATGCTTAATGCGGGAACTACAGCATTACTATGTTTTGCTTAAAACGTCTGCTTTCATTAGCAGCTGTGTGGCTTGTTGGGATGATCCCCTTTTCTGCAGGTGCAATGGTCGTGGGCTGGAAATAGGAAGCATGTGTACATTTTGAATGTGATTAACATTGTTCCAAAAGCATATATCAGTATAGCGCTATTTAGCATAGCTAAGTGATGTCGCACACCACACAGCATTGCACAAAAAATCTTTAAAGAAAAGAAAAATGAGGAGATCAGACAGTGGTGAAAAGGGGTGCAAGCAGGGGAAACATAGTGAATGAGGAGATCGGACAGTGGTGAAAAGGGGTGCAAGCAGGGGAAACATAGTGAAAGGCAGGTAAGGATGTGCAGGGTGGGTGTAGGAAAGAACCACACCTATCCATTTTTTCACCAGCAACAGCTGTGCATTTTAACAGATCTTTTAGCTGAATTTGGACTGTCACCCCCCAGGGAGGGGTGATGACAACCTAACTGCATTGTCAAGTCAATTGAAACAAATTACATGTGTCCAGTGGACACATGCAGGAAGTAGAGAGATTTGTATGGGACGATATATGTATGTGTATGTATATATATATATATATATATATATATATATATATGGGTCTGCTATGGATGATTGAAAACTCACTTGACTGAAAATTAAATTACTAGGACCACTTCAGTGAAAGCTCACTTTACTGAAAACTCATATCTTTGAAACTCATTTTGTTGAAAGTTATAAATGGCCTTTTCTCCACTGTAGTACGACCCTGGAGTTAGTATATAAAGTAAGGGGGGTGTGGGGGGCACAGCCCCCCACATTGGGGGGTATGGGTGGCGTAGCCCCCCACATATTCTAAACATTTGAAACTATACACAGAAAGCATCATGCAAACCATTTTAGTGGAGCTGAACATCACTCAAACTCACACAGCTGTGTTTCAGAGGAGCTTAGCAATGTACAAACAAGAACAGCCATTGACCATGTTTAAGTGGTGCTTAACATTGTGCAGGTTTTCCAAATGTAACAGTTTTGACTTTGTATTAAACCGCCCTTTAAGTCACCTCACACATTTTTACAGCAATAAATTAAAAAAGGTATGACTACTCAGGACTTGAACACGGGACCTAGTACACTCTCAGCCATGACTCAAGCTATTTAGTCACTTGGATAGTGAGAGAACCAGTATACCTTCACATTAACTGCTAAGGTGTCTGTTGATGTTGCTGAGCAAACAGGTATTTAAAAAAATTAAATACATGCAGTTTCTATTTTTAGATGTCTGGCAGGTGTCAAGCTGTGTATGTGTAAAGCGCAGCTTGGCAAAGCTAAGCACCAAGCTGCACCACACAAACATTATACATAAAAAAACAGAAAGACAAAAATAATAAATAAAAAAACAAATCAAACATTTTTATACAATAGCAGAGTACATTACAAGGATTCTTATCCTGGGCATTACAAACCACAACTACGGGACAGCCTCTACACTACTGTTTACACAATTCATTATCCATGTTACTGTGATCTCCCTCAGCAGCATGCCATGATTAATATGCATGGCACCCTGCCAAGGGGGAACCGTGGCCATGTACATCGGTACATTCTGTTTACGATATACATGGTGCCTACACAGATTTTATTGAATCCTGGGGATGGTCTGTTTAAAAAAAAAATAATAAAAATTGTGGAAAAACTGAAAAGCATTTTGTCCTGATAACTGTGTCCATAAATCAAATGCTGAACTATTCCAGAGGCTTCCAGCTACCTGTTTATGGCCCGGCAGGTATGATATAATATTATTAAAGGCCACAGTCATCAAAGCTAAACTTGTTCTAATAATGCTATTCTGCACCAATATTCAGCATACCAAAATGGTAATGATGCAGTACAGTACAGGCAGCAATTGCTCTCTGACGTCTACATTACTTAGCTCATAAAGCTAGGGACCCTGGTCCTGCTTGATATTAATTTTCCAGGTGTGATCTAATGATAACATCAAAATTACACCTTAGAGCAAATTATTACCTGCTGTTAAACAGTCTTCAATGCACTTTTTTGTAGACACTTACACATTTGTCTACATTTTAAAACATCTCTTGTATATCATGTCTTGTACTCTTATCCTAACTGACAGATTCCCTAACAGGATACAGCTGCTGTTGTTTAACAAAACTTAATCTGTAGCCATTAAGGACATATACAAACAGGGGAGATAAGGTTATCTAATGCATAAAGCTAAATAGCTGCAAAAATAAATTCTTTGATTGCATCGTCCTGTGTGTTACACATTACATTGGTCAGATATCTGGATGACATGAATATCTGAATATCAGTCTTATGAAAGCAAAATAATAATAACAGCAACAAAACAACAATGACAACAACAACAACAACAATAATAATAATAATAACAACAACAGAACAATAACAACAGCAACAACTACAACTACAACAACAACAAAACAACAGCAAGAACACCAATAATAACAACAATAACAATAATAATAATAATCATAATAACAACAATAATAATAATAATAATAACAACAACAAAACAACAACAATAATAATAATAATAATAACAACAAAACAACGATAACAACAGCAACAACAACAACAATAATAATAATAATAATAATAATAATAATAATAATAATAATATAATAATAATGCCTGGCATTCAATATACAAATAAAGAAGACAGAGATAGTGTGTAAAAACAAGTGAAGGGATTATTCATATTGAAACATTGCTGAAGTAATCACACCAAATAGTATGCAGATGCCTTTAAGAAAGGTACAGTGTTTTAGTATTAACAGTCCAACCATTAAATGGTGCTGTATTTATAGCTTAAAATACTCTGTATGCCATGGTCTAATAAACCAGTTTATTCATGTGGCAGCAACTCACCACAACTGGAAATGAGGTTCACAGGCAACTCCTGGTATGCAGGCAGTAATGTCACTTGAAGGACACAAACAACATGGTGATGAAAATATGTACAGCCCACACACTGTAGTAAGAGTAACAGCTCTGTGCAGAGCCCGCAGTTAGACAAATTCTTATAGCTACAAGAAAGCTGGCATACCAATGGCATTTATTAGGACATGTTCTGTGTGTTTCTCAAATGTTTAAAAGATATGTACACTTTTTGCACATTCTTTCAAAAGTACCATTGCAAACAACTTGTTTTCCAAAGACGCACACTTCTGTAGACCCACTGTATGCATAAAACAGTCCTGTTCTGAAACCTTTTGGTGTGGCTTGAAATTCTTTAATGTTTCATTTTTTCTGGAACACGGGGGCTTCACATGCTATGATTCTGATCACTGTTTATTAGATGCCTCAAATGCCTCAAATAAATGGACTATATAGCATTCTTCTCTTCTATTTATTTATGTTGCTTGTTAACTTCATAAACCCACTAACCCAAGTACCTTTTGTCATGGGTGACCTCAGATTACTGTTCTGTCAAAAGATTATTTCAGCGTAACACAGTAAACAAATGGAGACTGGCTGAACCAAACCCATAACTAGAAGATAAAACTCAATAGCAGCTCATAGCTTTATTCTTTTGCAATAAACTGTCAACACATTAGAATGAGTCATATGTTAGGGTACATTATATTATGTTGTGCTGTGTTACATTGCATCATTTTATACACTGGGTCTTCAGTCATAATCAACTTGTACGTTTGATTCATGGATGACAAGAAATTGAGCTTGAACGTGGAAAGAAGTGAATCTTGAGATGAATCCAGCACTGAAACAGTATTCAGGACAATAGCATGAAATAAGAGTGATGCTACTCTTGAAAGGATATTGAGTCGGTGGGGATACATCTCTTGAAAGGATATTGGGTAAATGGGGAAATGTCCCATTAAATAGTACTCCGATTTCTGAGAAAACAGTAAATTCAGTAATAACAGTGAGTGAAAATAGTGGGGAGAGGAAATAATGCAGCACTTAGGATAACTGTGCAGATAATTAGAAGATAAGAAGGTGGATTAAATGTTTGGAGCTGAAGGTAAATTTGCAAGACAGGTCAACTTAAAAACTGACATAAGGCTCAGGTGAGGTCCTACATCTCATAAAAGGATGGTAAAGAGGCTATTTCACATCTTTGGCAATATATATATTTTTTTGACAATTCAGTACAAACTAAGCTATCATTTGATATATTTGTAGGGGATTTTAGCTCTAGCAACAATATGATGGAAGAAACACTAGTGGGATAGAACAAAATTCGAGTATAGATCATCAACTAAAATATAAAACTAAGGGATGCTGATGAGCTGTCTGAGAAAATGGCAGCCTAGTGACGGAGCTCTGCTTGCAGTTGTGAGTTACATGTGAATTTTCAAATGAAGAAGAGACTTAGGCTGCCTTTTGCAGAGGCTAGAAAATGTTGATAGCATAAAAATATGCACAGAAATACTATCATGGAAGACAAAAGTGATAAAGTACTACTGCATTTAGAGGGACTCACTAGTGGTATAGGATCCCTGAGAGCTGAGTTGGGAGATGTACAGCAGGAAGCTGTTCAATTACTGTATTTGGTCTCAAGGGTTTCAGAAAGCATGTGCATGACAGAAAAACCTTGTACAGCAAGAAAAAAACATGTATAAGCAGTAATTTGGACTTGCTTGCAAATAAAAATAAGGATATATTGAACCAAAGCTGCAGGAAGAATGTGAGAGCTGTAAGCATGACAAAAGACATGGATAGGCAAGATCCAATTCTCTTTCTAGAGCAATGGCTAAGGTGGATAGTGGTGGACATCCTCTTTTTAGATTGGGACGCACTGCATCAGAAGGAACAGAACAGGGCAAACCACAGCACTTCCTGGTGAAGCTACACAGCTATAAAGATTTAAAGAGCACTAAGTGCTGAGGAAAGGGTTCATGATGGTGGGGGGGTCAGGTGAACATTTTAAAAGATGTCCTTCTTCAAACGCGTGCCAGAAGGGTAGTGTTGGTGTCAACACAATGGGCTTGAGAAGACAGGGCACATCAGTATGACTGACACATTGGGTTACAATGAAAATAGAGAGAAAAAGGAAGACTTAAAGGCTAATGATGCCTGACAAAGCTATAGCACTACAAAAAGAGATGGTACAGTGAGTAGCGCCATGAGGGTATATTGCAGAAAAAGACAAGAGAAACAGAAGGAATTTTGGGAAGGAAAATGTCAGGCAGTGGAAGGATCAAACAAGGACAGGGGCACCAGAAGGAAGGAGTGTTTGAAGGGATAAAAACTGTTGCGTGCCATCGTAGCTTGACGGCTGATGGAAATGACCGAGTGGGACAAGATTAGGCAGTAGATGTAATTGCACAGTACTGGAGGACAGTTGGCTCTCAAGATGGGATGAAAATAATCCTCATTCAGTTCTGGAAGGTGAATATGTGATCAGTCAGCAAGGGACAGATTACCCTTGAAAGGCAAAGGCCAGCTGAAGCAAACATGGAGAATACTGAAGTTGTAGATGATGTGTGGTATATAAAGGAGGACATGTTGAAGGGAAGAAAAGAAGGAGATGACAAAGAAAAGGCAGGATCAAGAATGGAATAGCAACCAAGCACAGAAAAAGGTCCAATAGAAACATGGGACAGGAATAGCAATCAAGCACAGAAAAGGTCCAATAGAAAAATGGGACAGGAATAGCAATCAAGCACAGAAAAGGTCCAATAGAAAAAAATGGGACAGGAATGGCAATCAAGCACAGAAAAGGTCCAATAGAAAAATGGGACAGGGATAGCAATCAAGCACAGAAAAGATCCAATAGAAAAATGGGACAGGAATAGCAATCAAGCACAGAAAAGATCCAATAGAAAAATGGGACAGCAGCTACATTGGGAAGGTGCCAGCAGAGAGAGAGCAAGGTTTTCCAGTGGTTAACAGGTATGAGGCACTGAGGAAAAGCTGTGGAATTTGTTTCTTCTGCTTAAAAGGCCTAGTGGCACTTTTACTGCTGTGCTCTTTTGGTTTTTATGTGAGATAAATTCTACCATTGATCTGCATGCTCCAAAAAAGAGAAAGAGAAGTGGCTGAAAGGGAGCATCAGTTGAGCTTAGTGCATTCGGAAATGATGAGGTGGCAGGAAGTTGGTGTGCAAAGGTAAAAACATAGAAGCAAGATGATACAGAAACTGGCTGATTATCATCAATAAAAGGAATAAATGTTTCCATTTTTTTACAGTTGTTTAAAAGCATTTTTTTAAAAGATGTTTGTATGATACAAAAATATGTGGTATATTTTGAAGAAAAGGTATTCTAATAACCTGCTATGCCACTGAGTGAATAGGGAATGGAGGGGCAGGCATCCAGAAGTAACCAGAGACCTATTACAATGGACATGATCTAATGCACAAGGGTGACAGAAGTGAGCTTTATGAGAGAAAGTCATTGAATGAGCTGCATGAGTTAGGAAAATAATGGGGGTGGGGTATATCTTTTTTTTTTTCAAATAAATGCTTATGTGTGTTTTGTGTCACAAAATGAATGCATACAATGTAGTGAAATGATGTAAACTGTTTGCACAAACTTAAGATTTTATCCAGAACTGATTTTTTGGCATGTTTATTATTGTTATCTAAGTCTAATAGGTATAAATACTATTACAAACAGGGAGAAAAGCAGGTATAAATACTATTACAAACGGAGAAAAGCAGGTATAAATACTGTTACAAACAGGGAGAAAAGCAGGTATAAATACTGTTACAAAGGGAGAAAAGCAGGTATAAATACTGTTACAAACAGGGAGAAAAGCAGGTATAAATACTATTACAAACAGGGAGAAAAGCAGGTATAAATACTATTAAAAACAGGGAGAAAAGCAGGTATAAATACTATTACAAACAGGGAGAAAAGCAGGTATAAATACTATTACAAACAGGGAGAAAAGCAGGTATAAACACTATTACAAACAGGGAGAAAAGCAGGTATAAATACTATTACAAACAGGGAGAAAAGCAGGTATAAATACTATTACAAACAGGGAGAAAAGCAGGTATAAATACTGTTACAAACGGAGAAAAGCAGGTATAAATACTATTACAAACAGGGAGAAAAGCAGGTATAAATACTATTACAAACAGGGAAAAAAGCAGGTATAAATACTATTACAAACAGGGAGAAAAGCAGGTATAAATACTATTACAAACAGGGAGAAAAGCAGGTATAAATACTATTACAAACAGGGAGAAAAGCAGAGGGTGGTTTAATGCAGACGGTAGAGGATAAAGCTTTGATAGAAAGATAGAATACGGACCACTTAAGGGGAAGAGATAAAGTGTTGGTAGACTGGGAAATGTGTAATGGTTAGCTCTGACTGGACAAGAATGGAAGAGCAGTAGTGTTTTTGTCATTGGTTAAAAAAGGGAGATACAGAATATCCTTTAGTAATATACAATGTTACTTGATCTGCTAGGTATGTTGAGTTTTCTGTGAGAGCATGTTTGAGGGAGGTAAAGGTGAGAGAGAGAGACAGAGAGAGAGAGATGTTAACTTCTGGGGAGCATAAAGTTAGGAAGAAAGGGGTGGAATAGGTGCACACAATATGCCTGGGGGTTAGTTTAATAAGAATATTGACAAAAAGTAACACTGAAGGTCATTGTTTTATGCAGAAGGGATGGGGCATTTTAGATTAAATAAAACAATAATTTCATATTATGGGAAGTGGTAACTTAAAAATGATTTAGCATTTTAGAGATCAAAGGTTGGTAGGGTCAGATTAAATGTATATGGGGTACCAGGAGAGAGGAAAAAGCAAATATCGTGATAGGGGTTATGGATTAGTCAGGGTAAATATTGAAATTGAAGACATACTTAAGAGAAAGAAATATATATATCAAGAGTTATTTGTGAGTCCTGTGATAGACTACACTTGGTTGAAAGTAATGGAACTTTTGAAAATAAAAGCCTGCAGAAGATATGGAAAATGGGACAGGGAAAAATGAATAGCTTGATTGCTATTCCTGTCCCATTTTTCTATTGGACCTTTTCTGTGCTTGATTGCTATTCCTGTCCCATTTTTCTATTGGACCTTTTCTGTGCTTGATTGCTATTCCTGTCCCATTTTTCTATTGGACCTTTTCTGTGCTTGGTTGCTATTCCATTCTTGATCCTGCCTTTTCCCTTAAGGATAAATTAAGTTTAATGTAGCATTTGACAGATGCTTGGATATAATGGAAGAATAATGTGCAGTGAGGGGAGAACATAAAGCAATCAGAGGGACGTGACACTGAGCAGGCCATTTTTGGGCAAATGTCTAAGAGTAATTAGCACTTACCTGCATTGGGGGTCTGGTTACTTTATGTTGTTTATGTCCATGTTGTCTGCCTTACTCATGCAGCTTCCTTTATGAACTGCTATTACAGCCTCCTTCCACAGATCAGACATCTCCATAATTACTATTACAGCCTTCTTCCATAGTTCAGACATTTTCAGGATTACTATTACAACCTCCTCCCACAGTTTACTATTACAGCCTCCTTCCACAGTTCAGACATCTTCAGGATTACTATTACAGCCTCCTCCCACAGTTTACTATTACAGCCTCCCTCCACAGTTCAGAAGTATTCAGTATTACTATTACAGCCTGTTTCCACAGTTCATACATATTCAGGATTACTATTACAGCCTCCTTCCATAGTTCAAATATCTTCAGGATTACTATTAAAGCCTCCCCCCACAGTTTAATATTACGGCTTCCTTCCACAGTTCAGACATCTTCAGGATTACTAGTACAGCCTCCTCCCACAGTTCAGACATCTTCAGGATTACTATTACAGCCTGCTTCCACAGTTCAGACATATTCAGGATTGCTATTACAGCCTCCTCCCACAGCTTACTATTACAGCCTCCTTCCACAGTCCAGAAGTATTCAGGATTACTATTACAACCTGCTTCTATAGCCTGCTTCCACAGTTCAGACATATTCAGGATTACTATTAGAGCCTCCTTTTACAGTTCAGACAGGAATATGAGGTAGTATACCATACCAGATGGGAGAGGGGAGGTGGAGAGAGAGGGAGAAATAAGGCAGCTGTCTGTGAGAAACTGGAATAGTGCTATGTTCTAAGATTTATGTTAAAAACAATTAGTCAATTCAGTAGACAGTAAAACATAGTGACCATACCTCTCAGCCAATCATGGATAAATCACAAGAGAATCTGGGACAAATCCAGAAATAATCACAGACACTTGAATTATAAGTAGCATTAACTTGGGACATAATTCTCAACTTCTTAGTGCAATGAATCTGGACAAAGCCAAAAATAATGGGGGATAAAGGCCAGAAAATAGGAACATGTTTTAAATATTGCTCTTATAAACATTGAAAGTTGCTAGAATTACAGGTTTTGTGTCAGCATTCATTTTCTGAAAGATATGAAGTCTGAAACCCAAATGTATTTCATTATTTAGTGACTTCAAGTCCCCAGTGATTTTTCAGGAAAAGATACATTTTATGAAGAGTAGACCAAAAATATGAGGCGAAAATGTGGACATTCTGTGAAAATCTGTACAGTTCTGAGGTGTAACTTGAGACACTGAAAGAACAAGAGAATGTGAATTATTAATACATTTTCTGAAATAAAACAAGTTTAATACTCTACTTATTGGCATTATATATTAAATATAATTTACCACCTTTTCTCCAAACGTCTCAAGTATGAGGAGGTATTAAGAGGGACAGAGCTAAAATTTGAGTCAAAATCTGGGGTGTCTCTGAAATTCAGGGACAGTTGAGAAGTGTGAGAGTAATGAATGAGAAAAAAAAATGTAAAGCTGGAAGGATGTCAAGAGACTGTCCTATTTAATTGATGACACCCTGAGGCAGAGCGGTGACACACCTCTGCACAAAATGTTACACATGAATGCCAGCTTCTGTACTCTAACATGTTAACCCTTCAAAGCAGTCTGCCCAGGGGTTAAGGAACCTATCAGTTTTTAGGTCACTGCAATGTTATTATATAAAACTGCAATAATCATCCAGTATATACAGTATACTCAGCATAGAAATGAGTAAAATAAAAATGTGTTTTAAACCTTTGCTTAAAACATGCAAAGATTGCTACATGCAGCATAAGGCATAATGAAGCTGTCTGACTTTGTGTAATGTAAAGGCAAAATTAACAACCTAGACAAACAGTATACCAGGCGTATAAAATAAATCCAGTGGTAAAGCCATTTAATTGTCCTTTACAAGGATGATAGTGGAAAACAAGCCTTGGTAACAAAAGTTGTAAAACAATGCTAGAATCCTCATCAGCAGAGGATATGGTGGCCATTTACAACAAGATGAATAGTTCATTGCAAAGCTAGGGTGAAAAGGTGTCTGAAGCTTCTGGAGTCAGAACAAAGATTCGTGCAATTTGATGTCTAACATGCAAGATGTTAAAAAAAAAAAAGAAAGAAACAAAGAGAATAAAAAGCTTTGTTGCATGCAGGAGTCACTATATGACATAATATTATGGCTGTTGTGATGGCAATTGCGAAGACTGGTAGAGAAGGGTGAAGGCTGCCAGCCTAGTCAAATAGAATTTGATACATAATTCCATCACTTGTAAACATAAATGTAAACTACAGGCTTGTTGTTTTAAATGTAAAGAAATGTTGTTACAGAAATGTGGCAACAGTGCTCTCTACTGATCCAGTAAAAGCATGTGGTGACCCTTTCAAGGGAACAGTGGTGTTGAATAGTCTAGATGAAGAAATTATTTCTATTGTTTTAACCAAGAGTTAAATTGCTAGACTTAAACATGCAAATGTATTTTTATTGCTCTGTTCCTGACCAGCTGCAAGATAACAAAAGGGAGATGTTAAGAATGTAAATGTAGTTAATGTGTCAGCTTAGGAACTCCAGAAAGTGTAAAAAGATGATGTAATGTTTTATTAGAACTGCAATAGCAATTTAAACAGTGAGAACCAGAGATTATTAAGCATTTTTGTCTGACTATCTAACTCAGCATTGCCTTGCTCTATGTAAGTAAGTTACTTTAAAAGTATGTTTTCTTGTAGAAATAGCTAGGACTATAAAGATTAGACTAAGTGTTTTTCTGTTATCTCAGAACTGTACTATAGAATTATTTTAAGTTTCTGTGTGATCTCTGAACTCTTGAATAGCACCGTGGTGTAGTAGTAATGTCTTGTGTTTTAATTATTTATTATTAAGTATTTTAAAAACCTTTTACCTGTGGCTGGTTTGTGTAGAGATAAATTAAGCTCTAGAGTACATAACATATTTATAGAGTTTATTGTACAAGGCCATTCTAATAAGCCTTGACTGATTAGTCACTCTTACCAATTGGATAATAATATTGCACAGTAATAATTGGACACCCTTTTAAGGGCCTTTGTGTAGCTGATAATTATTAGCTGGTGGTGGCAGTAATTACTACCATATAGTCTGGGTAAAGGAGCACAGCTTGAGAATCTGTGTCAGCCTTTCCCAGGAGTGTCTGTGAAGTTGTATAAATACTTATCTCAAAGTGTGTGTCTGTGTGTGTCAGCTACTTGGGCAGGGACACAAAGCACTGGTTGGACAGAGAGGGTACTGGAGGTTAACTTGCCAGCTAGGCTGAGATCTGGACCCTATAGCTGTGCCAGTGGGGAGTCTTAATGGGGACCTGGGGAGCAAAGGAGCAACCAGCCCCAGACTGACTGTGATCTCTTTGCACAAGGGAAATTGTACTTTACTGTGTGTATTTGTTATCATTTCCTCTTATATGAGATGCCCTCTCTGGTGTTAGTGGTGAGGATTGAGGCTCCTTGATTGCTGGGCCAGGGCACGGGCATCACATATTAAATGGTGGCAGTAGTTGGGATATCCACCTCACATGTGTTTGGCAGTGGTGGGATATCCACATCACGTATTAATTAGTTGGCAAATACTAATTGGCTTGTAGTGGTGTGGGTAGAGTGAATCCTGTAGCTTATGTACAGTGATCTCTGAAGGTGTTTTGTACTCTAAAACAGCCACACAGTGAATACTCAAGAGTTCAGATCACAATTGTTTTATTTATTTTGTTATCTTTGTTAGTCAGGGTGAGCAGGCAGCATGTCAGCAGAGGAGTATGGAAAGCTGACAAGGAGCCAGCTGGTGGAGATGTGCCAGGCTAGGGGACTGGTGCATGGAAACCTGACTAAGGCAGACCTGATTGCAGCCTTGGTTACAGCTGCATCAGAAAACAGCATCCAGGAGGACAATCAGACTGGCAGTGGAGATACAATATCATCAGAGAATGGACAGATCAACCTTTCTGTGAAGGACATTCAGACTGGCAGTGGAGATTCAATATCCTCGGAGAATGGACAGCTCAACCTTTCTGCAGTGGACTTAAAAATCCAG
Source organism: Protopterus annectens (assembly GCF_019279795.1). Lineage (NCBI taxonomy): Eukaryota > Metazoa > Chordata > Ceratodontiformes > Protopteridae > Protopterus > Protopterus annectens. The sequence continues at coordinate 1,076,861,236 of NC_056737.1, forward strand.
CTGGAGCTAAAGAGACTTGAGTTGGAGACCAGGCATTTGGAGATAGAAGCCGAAGAAAAGGAGCATCAGAGGAGGCATGAGAGGGAAATGCTGACTATTCGCCAGAGTCATGGAGGTAATGGGGACAGGTGTAACTGAACCCCAGAAGCACAGCAGGTCAGTAAATTTCTTTTGCAGTTTAAAGAGGGGGATAATTTTGATAGTTTCATTCATATGTTTGAGAGAGTATGCAAACAGTATAGTGTTGACCAAAGGCTCTGGGTACAGTTCCTGACCCCCTTACTCCATGAGAAAGCTGTAACTTTTTTATCAAAAATGCTTGACTCTGTCTGTTTTGATTATACTGCTGTAAAAATGTATTTTAGAATATTTTAAGCTAACACCTGAAATGTATAGCATAGACGCAAGACAGATGAAAGTGTGTGTGAATATGTTGCTGAACTGAACACTTATTTTCATAGCTGGGTGAGTGGATGTCAGGTCACCACTTTTGAAGGACTGGCAGACCTTTTGTTGAGGGAACAAGCCCTTAGCACTTTGCCTGAGGACATGAGGATCTGGTTAGCTGATAGACAGTGTGCTACTTCAGATGAGTTGGGGAAGAAGGGAGACCTATACCTGGCCAGCAGGGCTGCCCTGCACAGGAAGGGGACCCCCAATACTGCTCATGAGTCTAAAGGAACCCACGATGGGCAGCACAGACTGCCACAACAGAATCTGCCAGTAACAGGGGAAGCCACTAGTCCAAGTACACATCCAGGAGCTAGGGTTAAATGTTTTGAATGCAACCAGTGGGGCCATGTGGCATACAGGTGTCCACAGAGGCAAGGTGGGGAATCAAAGGTGAGGGAGCCAGTAAGTGGGAAAGATAAAATGCCAGTAGTAGGTTGTCTTGAGACAACTGGGGTACTAAACTACCATCCTGCAGATGTCCTGAGAGGGAAGGATTTGGATGAGGCAGTACCTTGTACTTATGCAGTTACACGCAGTGAGGCTAGGAGACAAGCATGTGGGTCTAGTAGCATGGGGGAGACACAGACAGACTGCATACCTGCAGCCAGTACTGGTGAGAAGATTACTTCAGGGAGTGAGCTATGCTGTAGCAGTGAGACTGAAGGTGAGCCACAGCTGGTTGTGGGTACTGATGTTCCCTTGGACAGGGTAACTGCAAAGGTAGAGGCGAGTAGTAGTACCCAGGCTGACAGTGAGGCACCACTGTCAGAGGATGCCAGACTTTCTGTGGAAGGCGAGCTGGGAAGGGTTACAAGGAGAGAGTTGAGACAGGCTCAGTTCTCAGACCCTACATTGCAATGCCTGAGGCAGGTAGCTAGGGAGGCACCTGATTCTCAAGAGAAGGGGGAATCTGTATACTGGGACAAAGGGTTACTATACAGAGAGTGGACCCCTGAAGGAGGGCTAGAAGGTGAGAGAGTACAGCAGTTGGTAGTGCCTAGAGCCTACCATCTGACGCTTCTAGCCATAGCTCATGATATTCCCTTTGCAGGTCATATGGGCATAAGATGTACAAAGAGGAGTATTATGCAGAACTTCTATTGGCCTGGAATTTCCAGAGATGTAACAGGGTACTGCAGGACCTGTGAGCAGTGCCAAAAGGTAGGCAAGGTAGGAGACAAGGTGAGAGCTCCTTTGATGCCTTTGCCTGTAATTGAGGAGCCATTTCAGTGGGTCGCTATGGATATTGTGGGTCCTCTGAGTACCCCAAGTTCCACAGTAAAAAAGTATATCCTAGTGGTAGTGGATTATGCAAAACAATACCCTGAAGCAGTGGCTTTGTCCTCCATTGTGGCAGAGAAGGTGGCAAATGCTTTGTTAGAGATTTACAGCAGGGTAGGTTTCCCAAAAGAAATACTGTCTGACAGAGGTGCCAATTTCATGTCAGACCTGCTGACTTGTCTGTGGAAGTCTTGTGGAGTGAAGCACATGAAGACCACCCCCTACCATCCCCAGACTAATGGTCTTGTTGAGAGGTTAAACTCTACAATCAAGTCCATGGTACGGGCATTTGCAGATCAGTTTAAGAGGGAGTGGGACAAATATTTGCCCCATCTGTTGTTTGCTTACAGAGAGGTTCCCCAGGAATCCACAGGTTTTTCACCCTTTGAGTTGCTGCATGGGCATAGGGTGAAGGGACCTCTAAATTTAATTTGAGATGAGTGGGAAGGCGAGTGTGAGTCTCACAAGGAGTCTGTTGTGGCATATGTCCTGAACCTCAGGACAAGGCTCAGGGAACTCATGGGCTTGGCCCAGGAGAACCTGGCAGAAGCCCATCAACAGAAAAAAGGTGTGGTATGACAGGAATGCTCGAGCTAGTGAGTATGCTGTAGGGCAGCAGGTAATGGATCTCATTCCTGTCAGACACAACAAGCTGCAAGCAGCTTGGGAGGGACCCTACAAGGTGGTAAGAAATGTAAGTGATGTTAACTACATGGTGGAACTGCTAGGCAGATGGCAGGGGCACAAATTGTACTATGTTAACATGATGAAACCTTACCATGATAGGGAGGCCCTTGTTCTGAGCATGTGCAGTGGATTGCAGGAGGAGTCTGAGGGAGATCTGGGGACTGATCTCCTCAGTGAGGCTCAGGCTGACACCTCAGTGGAAGGGGTAGCAATGTCCCAGCAGCTATCTCCTACCCAGGTTTGAGAAATCCGAGCAGTGTTGCAGGGATTTGTGGACATGTTCACTGGGAAACCAGGGTACACCCACCTGGTGCAGCACCAGGTGGATACAGGATCCCAAAGGCCTATTAGGCAGGCCCCTTATAGGGTGCCTGAGAGAGTCAGACAGACGCTGAGGGAGGAGGTACAGGAGATGTTGGAACTAGGGGTGATTCAAGAGTCCAACAGTCCCTGGGCCTCCCCAGTGGTGCCGGTGCCAAAGAAGGATGGTAGCACCAGGTTCTGTGTGGATTACATGAAATTATAGTCACACAGAGTCAAATGCTTACCCTATGCCTAGGACAGGTGAGGCCCTAGAGCACCTGGGTGGGGCTAAGTATCTTACAACCATTGATCTTACCAAGGGTTATTGGCAGGTGCCCTTGACTCCCAGTGCTAGAGAGAAGTCAGCCTTTGTAATGCCTTTTGGCTTGTATGAGCTTACAAAGATGCCCTTTGGGATGAAGATTGCCACAGCGACTTTCCAGAGGCTGGTAGATAATATCCTAGCAGGAGCAGGAGGGTTTGCCCTTGCTTACCTAGATGATATTGCCATCTACAGCCATTGCTGGACAGAGCATCTTCAGCATGTCAGGAAGGTGTTGAGCAGACTACAGAGGGCAGGGTTGACCATTAAACTGAGCAAATGTCAGGTGGGTATGGCAGAGGTCTCCTACCTAGGACATAGAGTGGGGAGTGGTAAGATAAGGCCAGAACCTGCCAAAGTGGAAGCTATTCAGGCATGGCCTGCATCTGTTACTAAAAGCAGGTGAGGGAAGCTTTAGGGACAGCAGGGTACTACAGAAAGTTCATCCCCAGTTATAGTAACATAACTGCTCCCCTCCCAGACCTGACAAGGAAGAACAGACCAGATGAGGTAGTGTGGACCCCAGCATGTGAGCAGGCATTCCAGGAGCTTAAAGAAGATTTGGGAGGACCCACTGTGTTAGCCAGTCCAGATTACAACAAAGAATGTGCTGTGCAAGTGGATGCTTTGAACTATGGGGTGGGGGCTGTGCTTAGCCAGATTTCTTCAGAGGGGAAAGAGTCAGTGGTTTATCTCAGCTGTAGGCTCCAACCCAGGGAGGAATGCTATGCAGCAGTAGAAAAGGAATGACTAGCCACAGTGTGGGCATTGCAGAAACTTCAGCCTTATCTGTATGGAAGAAAATTCACTATAATGACAGATCACAACCCCCTAATATGGTTAAACAGAGCCAGCCAGAAAAATGCCAGGTTGCTAAGATGGAGCCTGGGGCTGCAAGCATATGATATGTCAGTGCAGCACTGCAATGGGATTAGCAATGCCAATGCAGATGGGCTCTCAAGACAAGGAATGGGGTGAGGTACACTCAGATAGACCTAACCCTCTCAAGCGGCGTTTCTCAAGGGTCACTTGAAAAACTAGCTTGAGTTCTCCAGGGGGGAGAGATGTGAAGACTGGTAGAGAAGGGTGAAGGCTGCCAGCCTAGTCAAATAGAATTTGATACATAATTCTATCATTTGTAAATATAAATGTAAACTACAGGCTTGTTGTTTTAAATGTAAAGAAATGCTGTTACAAAAATATGGTAACAGTGCTCTCTACTGTCCCAGTAAAAGCATGTGGAGACCCTTTCAAGGGAACAGTGATGCCAAATAGTCTAGATGAAGGAATTATTTCTATTGTTTTAACCAAGTGGTAAATTGCTAAACTTAAACATGCAAATGCATTTTTATTGCTCTGTTCCTGACCAGCTGCAAGATAACAAAAGGGAGATGTTAAGAATGTAAATGTAGTTAATGTGTCAGCCTGGGAACTCCAGGAAGTGTAAAAAGATGATGCAATGTTTTATCAGAACTGCAATAGCAATTTAAACAGTGAGAACCAGAGATTATTAAGCATTTTTGTCTGACTAACTCAGCACTGCCTTGCTCTATGTCAGCAAGTTACTTTAGAAGTATGTTTTCTTGTAGAAATAGCTAGGACTATAAAGATTAGACTAAGTGTTTTTTCTGTTATCTCAGAACTGTACTACAGAATTATTTTAAGTTTCTGTGTAATCTCTGAACTCTTGAATAGCACTGTGGTGTAGTAGTGTTGTCTTGTCTTTTAATTATTTATTATTAAATATTTTAAAAACCTTTTACCCATGGCTGGTTTGTGTAGAGACAAGTTAAGCTCTAGAGTACATTGCATATTTATAGAGTTTATTGTACAAGGCTACACTTACCAATTGGATAATAATATTGCACAGTAATAATTGGACACCCTTTTAAGGACCTTTAGATAGCTGATAATTATTAGCTGGTGGTGGCAGTAATTTTTACCGTATAGGCTGAGTAAAGGAGCATAGCTGGAGAATCTGTGTCAGCCTTTCCCAGGAGGGTCTGTGAAGTTGTATAAATACTTATCTCAAAGTGTGTGTGTGTGTGTGTGTGTGTGTGTGTGTGTGTGTGTGTGTGTGTGTGTGTGTGTGTGTGTGTGTGGGCAGGGACATGAAGCACTGGTTGGACAGAGAGGGTACTGGAGGTTAGCTTGCCAGCTAGGCTGAGATCTGGACCATATAGCTGTACTAGTGGGGAGTCTTATTGGGGAGCTGGGGAGCAATGGAGCAACATTGCCGGGAGCTTTGTTTATTTTAGCTTTTTAATATATGACTTTAATTCTGTAACTGAGATAGGTTTCTCTATATTGTTAATCTGATCCATGTTTAGTTTTTTTTTTTAGTATATTTTTAAGAAATTCTTTATTCTTTCATTAGAATCCATTAATATGTTTTCCTCATTTATTTTTGTAAAATTGTCTTTAAATTCTTTTAATATATCTTCTAAGTCTGAAACTTTTTTATGGTTGGAGGTTGAGACTATCTCCCTAATATGATTGGATTTATTATATATTTTAGTTCTCATAGGAAGTGTATGCATATACTTTGGGTTAACTGAAGGATCTATGATTTTCATTCTTTCTACGTTTATTTTTGTTTTGTGATTTAAAATTTCTAAATACTTAATTTTTAACTAATTCATCTGTTGTATTTTGCCTGTGTTTGTATTTTGACTTTCTAATTGTAGTTTATATATTTTCTCTTGTAGTTCTATAAGTTCTTTATCCCACTGCCTTTTTTATAAGCCTACCAGGCTATACTTCTGCCATAAATATATGCTTTGAAAACATCCCATATGTATATCTTAGAAGTATCTAAAGTATTATTAGAATTTAGATACATTTCAGTTTCTTTTTGTATAAAGTCTTTAAATTCTTTTATATTAGTAGTATATGTAGGTATTCATCTTATTGGGATTTCAGAGTTTTGTTTTAGTAAAAGTTGGTATGTTATCACATTATGGTCCGAAAGCAGGATTGTTATTGTCTTTACTCTGTCTAAGTTATTTTTTAAGTCTATAGATGTGTATATTCTGTCAATTCTTGCCTGCATTCCATGTCTATAGGAGTAATGTGTAAAAAAAGTGAAACCGGGACTGCATATTCCTGAATGTCTTTGAGCTGTAGTATATCAATAATTTTTTTAAGTCTTTAGTCGGTGGAGAGAGTTTTCTTTTTTTTTTTTTTTTTTTGTGGAGTTCGAGTCTTTTTCTTTTTTATGCAGTTGAAATCTCCTGCTATTATTAAACTTCCCTTTGACAAATTTATTATTTGTTCCATTTACAAAGTACATTAACTAATGCATTAGAGGCTGAATGATTTAATATTATAATGTTTCTGTCTAATGCATAACATTTGATATTACCATATACACTTTCAAAGTTTTATCATCTCCAGCATATTTCTTCCACACACAAACGCATCAACAAGATTACTTATTGAGTAACACAAATTTCCAGAATTAATATACAATGAAGTCGATTGCTGTACATTACGTATACTGTTTACATAACAGCTTCAGGTTAACTTACAGACAGAATTTTATATGTAATGTGTTGTTTTTGATAAGGCTGTTTAGCTTCTGTAGTCTTTTATAAAATATCTTAACCAGCTTTCAAAGTCTTTGCCTTATTTATGTAAATTTATTTTATAATGGGGTTGCTATCTTGTGAGATAAAGTTATGCTTCTTTCATTTTTCAATTGCACTTAGTTTTAGAGCTAAGCTTCACTTTACTCTTACATGTCAGCTTCTTATCTATGGGATTTTGTGAAACCTTATCATTACTATATGTAAATAAATTAATTCTAGTGTTTAGGCTAAAACTGAGCCTTTACTTCATTTTATGCTTTTATACTTAATTTCATTTGAAGTGCAGTGCTTTAACTTGTATATATTCTCATAAACTAGTTGTTCACACATAAAAACTTACTGAGTACACGTTGGTAGGGAAACCAAAAGTATTTCTCGGTTTAATAGCTGCTTCTACATAACTGCTGCCTTGCCGATAACAACTGAGGGTTTTATTTGTTTCTTTTGAACTTCTACCCTCGTAACTAAGGTGGGAATCTAATTTTATCAGCAATTAATGGTAAGAGCAGCTTTTTAAACTAGCTTGTGCACTTTTTCATGGAGCCGCACTGTTATGTTGCAACTCTATTTTAGAGTTTACTGAGATGCTAGACTCCTCGTTAGCATGTATTTCATTCTCTTTCAGTGTTAATACTTGTTCTGCAACCCATAAATCATTCAAATAACTTTATCCAACTGATACTATGCATTGTCAAATTAACACCATATTAAAGCAACAATGAATTTAAATCATGTTAATTAATAGTGGCCATTCAGCACAGTTTCCCTAGTAAATGTACTTTGAATGCATTTGTGCATGTAGATATTGATGTATACAGTGTATTATTTTGAACTTCAATAGGGCTTCTTCTTTGTGTTCAATTATCACTGTATAATGTTCTATGTTTGTAAATAAAAATTATAATACATGAAAGCAACTAGACATATACATTACTAGTATGTCATTCTTATACTTCAACTATTAAAGTTTGAAACATTATATTTAGTTCTCTTACAGTTATTTTTAATCCTTAATGCCTCTTACTGAGTACTAGCAGTGGAAAAAGGAATATGATGTTATTTTTTATATTTAAACATATGTGTATTTTCCTTTATTTAGCACTGTCTGTATATGCTGTTAAACTATAGCAGTTTTATAAATTGTTAAGAAATACATATTAATTAATTAAAGAAAGAAAATACAAAATAAATACATAAATAAAACATTTTCCACATTGTTAATAGATTTCGAATATAAGGTTTTACTTTACCTTGTTTAAGTTAGATCTGTTGGTTTAAGATAAGTGAAGAACAACATTGGTTATTTGAAGGTTATCTGAAAGTACAAATAATTAAGATGTTATTTTTCCTTTAATTTCTTCTTCTTCTCACTAGTTTTCCAGTTGTTTCTTTCTGCTTGTCTCTTTAATGAGCTGTTATTCCATTCCATATCTTCCATTTTATCCAATACATCTTTTGTTTTTAAATATGTTATAGTATTGTCCAGATCTTCAAAGATTTTTGTTTCATGTGTAAGGAAATTTTTCAGTCTGGCTGGGAAGAGTAGGTGGACTTTGATTTGATGCTTTTTGAGTTCTTTTATTAAGGGTAAAAAGTTTTTTCTTCTGGACATCACTGCAGTTGAGAAGTCATTGTCAAATCTTTGATCTTGAATTTCTATAGGGGATTTAGTCCAAGCTGTCTTCAGAGTTAGGTCCTTATCTCATGTAAAGAAAAATCTCACTATTGTAGATCTTGGATTTGTTTTCTTTGATCTTCTTCCTTCAGCTTTTCCCAGTTAGGGGTCACCACAGTGGATCACCTGTTTCCATTTCTTCCTGTCCTCTGCATCTTGCTCTGTCACACCAACCACCTGCATGTCCTCCCTAACCACATCCATAAACCTTATCTTAGGCCTTCCTCTTTTCCTCTTACCTGGCAGCTTCATCCTTAGCATCCTTTTCCCAATATACCCAACATCCCTCCTCAGCACATGTCCAAACCAACGTAATCTTGCCTCTCTAGCTTTGGCTGCAAACTGTCCAACCTGGGCTGACCCTCTAATATACTTATTCCTAATCCTGTCTACCCTCGTCACACCCAGTGCAAATCTAAACATCTTTAATTCTGCCACATCCAGTTCTAACTCCTGCCTTTTTGTCAATGCCACTGTCTCCAACCCATATAACATAGCTGGTCTCACTACCCTTTGTAGACCTTCCCTTTCACTCTTACTGGTACTCGTCTGTCACAAATCACTCCTGACACTCTTCATCACCCAATCCACCCTGCCTGTACTCTCTTCTTCACCTCTCTTCCACACTCGCCATTACTCTGAACTGTTGATCCCAAGTATTTAAACTCATCCACCTTTGCCAACTCTACTCCCTGCATCCTCACCATTCCTCTACCCTCCCTTTCATTCACACACATATATTCCATCTTAGTCCAGCTGACCTTCATTGCTCTCCTCTATGGAGCATATCTCCACCTCTCCAGGGTCTCCTCAACTTGTTAACTACTCTCGCTACATATCACAATGTAATCTGCAAACATCATAGTCCACGGAGACTCCTGTCTGATCTCGTCTGACAACCTGTCCATCACCAGTGCAAATAAGAAAGGGCTCAGAGCTGATTCTTGATGTAATCCCACCTCCACCTTAAATGCATCTGTCACTCCCACTGCAGATCTCACCACTGTCACACTACCCTTGTACATATCCTGTACCACTCTTACATACTTTTCTGCCACTCCCAACTTCCTCATGCAATACCAGAACTCCTGTTTAGGCACCCTGTCATATGCTTTCTCTAAGTCCACAAAGACACAATGCAACTCCTTCTGACCTTCTCTGTACTTCTCCAACAATACTCTCAGAGCAAACATTGCATCTGTAGTGCTCTTTCCTGGCATGAAACCATACTGCTGATCACTAATCATCACCTCCCTTCTTAACCTAGATTCCACTACTCTTTCCCATAATTTCATGCTGTGACTGATCAGTTTTATCCCTCTGTAGTTACTACAACTCTACACATCACCCTTATTCTTAAAAATCGGTACCAAAACACTTTTTCTCCACTCCTCAGGCATCTTCTCACTTTCCACGAGTATTTGTTTTCTTTGATAGAGGTGATATTTTTGAAAAAAGATCTATGAGCACGTTCAGTACCAAAAGACATACATTCTGGGGATCCAAGTTGTTAAGAAGTTTGTCATGCTGTCATTTTCAATGCCTTCAGGTAATCCAATCTAATATTGTTTCTGCGTGATCTGTTCTCTAAATCATTTATCTTTTCCAGTAACAAGGTATTTTGTTTCATTAAAAATTCCAGGTTATGTTCGTCTTCCAACAGTCTTCCTTCAAAGTTATATAAGGCACCCTCTATCCCTGAAATCTGGGACTTTTGTTGATTTAGTATTTCTTGTATTTGGTCCATTTGCCTTGCTGTATTTTCTTTAAAGTTCTCAGTTTTGCTGTCCATTTTATCCATTTTAAGTGAAAGTTCTTGTAGGCTGGTGAGAACAAACTGTATATCCTTCTTTAGGGAAGAATCCTGAGAGGTTCCTTTTGTGTGGCTCATCCTAGAATTTGAAGATAGAAGTTTCCAAGTGATAATTTGACAGGAAATTATTGAAATTAACTGTTCTTTTTTGGATATTCCTTCTTTAGATGTTTTAGTTTAGTATTATTTCTTAAAAAAAGAAAGGAATATTTAAAAAAATGAAATTTCCTGTCAATAAAGTAAGAAATACAGAAGAGCTGATGAAATCTGCTGCCAGTCAGTCAGCATCTTAGTTATGCCCCCAGATGGGATTATTTTCAAAGGTCCTAAAATTGTTGTTCCTGTTTCCTTATAACAAGAATATATCCAGATTTTGCATCGTGGTCACCCAGATTCTGCATCCACTAAGAGAAAAGCGAGAGAAAATTGGTATGTTGGCCCTCGTTACTGAAAGACAAAGTACTTTCTTCATGTTCAGTATGCAATAGTACCAGATTGCATTTGCAAAGAGAACCACTTCAGCTAAGTCCAGTTCCTGAATTACCTTGATCAACCATTGCAATGAATATCTTTGAGTGGAACAATTAACACTATTTGATATCGGTAGACTCTTATTCAAACTGGTTTGATATTGCTCTATTACCTAATCTAACTTCCACTGTTGTTATTACTAAGTTGAAACATCATTTCTCAGTCCATGGCAGTCCACACAAAGTTATTTCTGATTATGGCACTCAATTTACTAGTCATTCATTTCAGAAATTTGCAAGAAAATGGGATGTTGCACATGTCACTAGCAGTCCTGAGTATACACAGTCAAATGGTCTAGCTGAAAATGCAATGCAGAGTGCAAAGCAGTTACTTGAAAGGTCAAAGTGTGATAACATAGACGTATATTTGAATTTGCTTAATCTCAGAAACATACCTCATGATGATATTCTTGGCTCACCTGCTCAAAGACTTCTTTCCAGGCAAACCAGAACTATGCTACCTATTAGTTCCAGTTTATTAAAGCCTAAAGCTATGAACAATAAGACCATCAAAGCTCAATTATCCAAGAAGCATACCATCCAGAAGACCAGTTATGACAGATCGAGCAGATTACTTTGTCCATTGGAAGGAGAAAGAGTGAGAATACAAGCGGCGAAAGGTTTTGACCATATTATTTATTTATTTATTTATTATTTATTTGCAGTTTTATTACCAGGGAAGTCCACTGGGCCGAATTGACCCATTTTCAGTGGAGGTCCGGGGAGAAAAGCTCCAAGATGCATTATACAATTTAGATACAACTGATAGTTAATATTAAAGATAATATTATGTAGAATAGTTACTCATAAATGCTTTCAATATCATGCATAGTTAACAAATGCATTAAGCTTGCAGGTAGGGATCATGCAGTTTCATTTGAGGAAAACATATATATGTGTTAGGTGTTGAAACAGTTTACATACAAACCTTTTAAGAAAATGTAAATATGCTTTACATACATATGTCAATAGTAGAATGCTATTTACAATATTTACAAGGTTGGGCTGTGTGAGGATAGCTGTAGGAGTTGTTGAGAGCTTAGAGAGAAGCTATAGAAATTGTTGAGAGCTTAGATAGGCTTATATGAAGATAACTATGAGAGTTGTAGAGCTTGGGAACCAGAAAGAGAACCCCCTTTGATTAGGTTGGGTGAAGGCAGGTACATTTCCATTTATTGGACAGGTGTTTGAATAGTTGAGTTTTGAAGTTTTCTGAGTTTGGTATGGTTCTTAGTGTGGAGGGATGGGAATTCCATTTTTTGCCTAGTGAGAAAGATAGGAGAAGTTGGCCAGCAGGACGTTTAGGTTGATGGATAGTAATTAAGTTCTGATTTTCAGATCTGAGAGCTCTCTTGGGTGTATAAGGGGGAAGGATGTTAGTTAGAGTGGGTCATTTTGTTGGGTGAAATATGAATCTCTATGCAGTAGTGTGTTGGAGATAGTCTAGGTAGTTTGGGAGTTCAAGCCAATTCAGGGATTGTAGGGTCAGGGATTGTAGGGTTAGGCAGTGATGGGTGGTATTTTTAGATTTAGAGGCAAATTTAGAGATTTTGTTGTAGCAGTTTTCTAGTTTATAGGTGATAGAGGAGGGCAGGTTGGTTAGGAGGGGGGCTCTGTATAGGAAGGAAGATGATAAGTCAAGGCCAGAGTTTGCCTGGTAGAGTTGGAGAGAAACCGATTATTCCTATACAGCATACCTAGCTTTTGGTGGGTTTTCTTAATATTTTGTTGAAAATGAATATCAAACTTGAGGTGTTCATCTACAGTAATGCCAAGTAGTTTGGCAGAGGGGACCACTTCTATAGGTGAGTTTTATTTTATTTCATTTATTTTACATTTGTTAACCGGGCTAGTCTAGCTGGATATATTTCCATTTTCAGTAGAAGGCCCGAGGAGAAAAGCTCCAATAGTTGGTTTGACTATAGACTTTGAAGTTGTTTTTATTGTAGGAGAGGGTCTTTGTGGGAGGGAATAGTAGAATCTTTGATTTATTTGCATTGAGAGACAGGTGGTTTTGGCGCATCTAGTTTTCAGTTGTTGAGAAGACAGTTTGGGATTTAGTCAGCAATTCAGAGAGGTTTGAGGGAGAGCAGACAAAGGTTGAATCGTCTGTGTATTGAATGATTTTAGCATCAGTAATAGCAGTGTGAAAGTTATTGATGAAGATGTTAAAAAGCATTGGCCCAAGGATGGATCCCTGTGGTATGCCAGTTGGGGTAGGTAGGAAACAAGAGATGGAGTTCTTCCATTTGACTGCCTGTGATCTGTCTGATAGATAGCTTGAGAACCAGGATAGAGCATTATGTGAGAGATTAAGGTTTGAGAGATGACAGAGAAGGTGCTTGTGGGAAACAGTATCAAAGGCTTTAGACAGATCGAGTAAAACAGTAGAAACTAAGTGTCCTGAATCTCAGGCTTGATTGACAGTTTCTAGGCAAGAGAGTGCGTTTATTGTGCTATGGCCTGGATGCAAGCCAAGTTGGGTAGGAGTGAGAAGATTGTTTTGGGTCAGGAAAGGCGTAAGTTGGAGGTGGATGCATTTTTCTAGGATTTGGGAGATTGGTAAGAGCAAAGCAATGGGGCAAAAGTTTGAGATGCTGATATTTTTGCCTCCTTTATGAAGAGGAATAATATAAGCTGAGCGCCAGAGTTTGGGGACATATGATTCTTTTATGGATCGGTTAATAATGATGCTGATTGGGAGAGCAATGCCATCAGCAGCACACTTTAGGAAGGAAGAGGGAATATTGTCAGGAGCGTTAGAGCAGGGTTTAAGTTTGGACAAACGTTTTTTTATAAAGTTAGTGGAGATGGGTTTGTGTTCAAACAGATGAGGTGAGTTAGAAGGGGGAGAGTGAAGAGCAGGTGGGTCATTATTAGGAAATGTCTTGGTGAGGGTAGTAATAGTTTCTATGAAAAATGATTTAAATTCAGAGCCTAGTTTGAGGTCAGATTTACTTGGGTCAGGACAGGGATTATTCTTGGAGCCTGGATTGAAGAGTGAGTTTATTGAGTTCCAGAATTTTTTTTGGGGGGGGGTCTATTGTTATTGGACTGAAGTTGATATAGTAGGATTTTTTTGTCTTTGGTGATTAGTCGTTTTGCACTGTTGCGGAGCTGTTTATATTGGAGCAAGGTATTGGCCAGTTTATTGTTTTGGTAAAGCTTCCATAGTTTGTCTCTGTGGTGCATAATCTGTTTTGTCTCTTTGGATAGCCAAGCAGCAGTTTTAGTTTTTATCCTTTGTTTCTTAGTGGGGCTAGTGAGTTTAAAGTATCAAGGAAGACAGAGTTGAAGTATTCTATAGCCTTGTTAAGAGGAATGATGTTTAAAATTTGCCAGTTCATTTGTTTGAAAGTATTTGAGAAAGTAGTTGGGTTGAAGCTACTGAGGTTACAAGTTTGAATGTATTGATGCTGGTGTTGGGAGGAACTAGTTGAGCGATGCATAAAGGCTGGGAGGTGGTCGCTAAAGGTATCAGGAATTGGGCCAGAATTGGTTATTTTATTTGGATCTGAGACTAGGATACAATCTATAGTGTATCTGGGAGGGTTTATTTTGTTAGGTCAAGTGATGGAGGGGATTATTTGAGTGAAGTTATAGAGGTTAATGGATAGGAAGGGAGAGGGGAAATTGATTTTATTCCAGTCAATATTCACATCACCAAGGATATAAGTTTCATAGTTAATTTCAGTAGAGGCCCATAGGAGATTATTTTCGAGTGTAAAGATATTGTTACCAGGTGAGATATATAGGGCAATGATACAGATATTTTTATGTTCATTTAGTTTTAGAATTCCAGCAGTTAGTTCAGTGTTCTGGAATTGAGGAATTGGAATTTGGAGGGGAATTAAGGTAAGAAGGTTGGAGTAGACTAGGGCAGTGCTTCCACCTTTTTTATTTAGTCGGTCATGTCTGAGACAATGAAATCCTGGGGGCAGAATCTCAGAGTTGGAAATAAAGGGCTTGAGCCAGTTTTCAGAGATGGCTAAGATATCTAGTTGGTTATGTCTTAAGCAAGCTTGAAATTGGTGTACTTTGTGTTTGTGCATTAATTGTACAAATCTTTAGGGTGTTGAGATAGGAGGAGGAGGGGGGTAAGGGATGAGTGTTGTTAATAAAGGATGAAGGACCAGGGTTAGGATGGATATCACCAGCTTGGACTAGGTTGTTGAAGGAGATATCCTTTAGTTATATTGGTCCGCCAGGCATGAAGTTTGGTAGATTGTAGATTGGAGCAGGTGACAGTGTCTTGACTTCAGAGGAGAAGAGTTTAGGGTGGAATATGTGCAGAGGGTTGGGCTGAATGAGAGAAGAGGAGATAGAGTGGAAATGGGAGTAAGAGTGAGGGGGAAGGTGGGTTTGTATGCTAGTTGTCTTTGTAGGTGGTATTGGACAAGCATAGGTGGAATATGAGGTAGCATAGTATAAGGGAAGTAGGAACATAAAGAGGAGGCTGGGGGACTGGAGGGTGTAATAACTTGAGGAGAGCATGTTGGAGCAAAGAGAGAGTGGTATGAGTGGTTAGGAAAATAGAGAAGGCTATGAAGAAGAAAGGGTTTAAAAAGTGATGGAGGTATTCTAGAGATTTAAGGAAAGAGGATTGATCAGTATTGATCAGATTACAGGCATTTGTTCTGAACCAAGTTCCTATCTTATAGAATCCAAGGGTGTACAGTATCGAAGGAATCATAAACATCTTCTTCCTGTACCAGAATCATTATCATCATCATGGTTTACTATCAAAATCTCTCACCTGCAATGTGTGAGTGTTCACGTTTCTGACCTGAAATGTTGGAAATCAAATATATGAGCATGAACATGATGGAACGAGGTATTTCAGGAAAGGCGACATCTCAGGAATGTTGACTTTACCGAAAATACCACACTTCCAGTCATGAGGAAAAAACATTTTGCAGGGGGGCAAGCCCCCCTGCATACCCCACATGCCCCTGCTACTTATATATACAAACTCAGAGATCACACTAAGGTGAGGGAAAGGGTACATTTCGCAATCCCCACTATAGTGCGATCTGCATTCAAAATGTTGAATCCACAACAGCAAATGCTAGTGTGCTTTCGCTGTTGTGACTTCAACATTTTTTTTGCTTATTTAAAATGTTGAACTAAGACATTTGAGTTTTCTATTCGCATATTGTCCAAACTGCATTTTGATAGTAAACCCATCATCATCATCACAACATTGTTTCTGTGTTGTAAGTTCTGAATCCCAGAGTGAACCAAATGTTGTTTCCATCCCAGAGTGTGTTCAAACCACTGATTCCATTCTTGAAGATGTTCTGAAAACTCCAAAGATCGAACATTGTGAAAAGACTGTTCCAGTCGACGAGTATCTAAGCCAAGTGTGAAATATGCAGCAACATGGACTTGACTGTATATGTACATATATATGTGTGTGTGTGTATTTAATCTTGCATAAATTCATGGCAAAGAATTATCTGTGATTTTTGCATGTCAAATAGATTCATAATGTTGTATAATCTATTTTCTCAAAGAGGGAGGATGTAGATCTGAGTGCATGTGTGAGGTGTGCTGTGTCTTTAAGAAGCATGTCAAAGACTGTGTGCACATGTATAAATGCAAGACACGTGCTATTCCTAGTGCAGTTTTGAGACAGCCGCCAGGGAGAGAGCATGCATGATCGCAGTAGTTAGTTTGTATATAAGTTACTTAAGTTACAGTCAGTAAATGTCTATCGTAATGTGTCTGTATAAAATAAAACTGCTTGAACATAATCCTTGCAGACTCTTCCATTGTGTCCTGAGTAGGAGAGCAACAACTACATTTACTAAAGGAAAGGGAAATGGCTTGTCAATCATTTTACCAAAGCGACATCCTTAGATTCCTACTCCAGTGAAACCATCCAGCTGAAAGTAACCTTCTCAACAGGAGGCTTTTCACAAAGCAACAGAAAACAGTATTTGTTTTAAGGGGAGCAAATTCCCTTTCATCTCTCCCATCCAGAGACCTTTTAACTCTGAGATTACTATATTTTAGGAGAAAGGGACACTTCTCTCACTGCAGTGGTCCTGGGATACATGCACACAAGAAACGTATGATGTTATGTTTTCCCATCTTGTCTTCATTCTTGCTGGTTGGGTTTGGAACCAAGCATCAGTTCCAACTCAGCCTATTACTAAAGCTCAAGAGCTTCTACTGGCTTCAGGCTATACCCTATCCCATCATGCTTAGGAAATATTACCCAGATCTCGTTTGCCGCTGAACTAGATTGGGTACTTCTTACTAGGCTCCTGGCTAAGTAGAAAAGTTTCTTTGTTTTAACAGTGATTATTGTTCTTTTTTGCTACTGTTGAGAATATTAGTGCTAATTTAGCTTATTGTCGTCAAATTTACTCATTTTATTGCTGTTGTGTGTTGCTGGCTGCTGTTTCTCATTAGGCCTTTCCCCTACCCTATCTCATGTCCAAACTTCCTCTCTTTTAAGGGTTTGTGTGAATTTCATTGTGTAAATTTCTTTCTCTGACTTTGACACAGAGTTCGTTTAAGTTAGAGAACTCCTTGAATCAGTCTGGTTCAGTTAGAGGGCTTCCCTTTACCTTCCTGTCTATTCCTCTTGTTGGGAGTTGTCATTTAAGTTAGAGACTTCTCCTCTTACCAATGGAGATTGTCATTTAAGTTAGAGGCCTCTCCTCTGGTCCCTCATTCCCTTGCTGTTGTTCTTCTCCTGTTTTTAGTGTTTCCTTTAAAAAAAAATATATATATATATATTGTTCTTGTTGACCTTTCCTGTCTAGTTTTCTCTGTACCGCTGATAAAGTCATTAGTTAACTTAGTTGTTGGTTAGTGTAAGCAAAGCTTTGTTCATTATGTCTAAGGATAAAGAGGCAAAGCCTTCAGGCTTCAAAAAATGCGTCAATTTTAACCAGAAAATGTCGCAGACAGATGGACACAACAGTTGTGTTTACTGCTTGGGTGCGGTCCATCTGCAGGAATCTTGTGCTATTTGTCACGCTTTTAGTTCTAAGGTTTTACTAGAATGTAAAAACAAATTGATAGTTAGGGGTTTACTTAAGGTTTTCTTTTCAAAGGCAATCGAAGGGAAACAGAGTTCCCCTAAATTGACCAATTCACCAAGATCGGACAAGTCCCCCAAATGAGCATCTTCCTCAGCACCAGGTTCGGAGCCATTGAGGGAGCAGCCAAAGGAATCAACCTCGGACCCGAAGGCTTTCAGGCCCAAAAAATCTGTCTCTTCGGTTCAACCTGTACTTTCGGAACCGATAGAGATCTGTAGCCCGAGCCGGTCTCCTGCCTTGAAGCCAGTCTCGTCATTGCTACACTCACCTATTCTCCAATCAGCCAAGTCTTTAGTCCACTCCTCTCAATCTTCCAGGAGTTTATCAGACCATGACATGGAGTGGGTAGTAAGGAGCCTCTCTTGGACACTGGCGCAGGCCAAGATTCTTTTGAGCTCTCCCACTGTGGAGTCAGCTTCGACTGTCATTAACACTCCTGTACTAATTCCTCCTCAGATCCAACTGTCGGCTTCGGAGCCAGAGTGTTTGGAATTGATAGTAGTGGAACCTTTGGAGTCGAGACCTGTTCCAGGATCTTCGGCTCCAACTTTTGCTCCGACCTCATCAGTGCGTTGTCCAGCGAGGGGTCTAGGAGCCGACACTCCCCTGTTGGGTCCGAGGAGGAGAGTCAGATTGGACAGTTGTCAGATCTGAATCTACCTCGTGGGGCCTTGGCGTGGGTCAGCTCGGCACCTACATTGACCTCGGAGCCTGCAGCTTTGGTTCAGGGGCAGTCTCCTGGTTCTTTGGAGCTGGGAGTTCCCTCGGAGCAGGGCCATGGTGCCTTCAAGGTCATGAGGAGAGTGCTGTCACCCCAGATGGCTCCACTCTCAGATCCAAACATTCCTCCCCAAAAAGTGCCAGAGTCTGCATCCTTACCACCCCTCCCCCCAGGTGTAGAGACCCTATGTCACAGGACACCCCATTGGGTGAGACCGTTTCTTCTGAAACCTCCCCAGAGTACCAACCAGGAAAGGTCCCTCAAAACAAACATGTAAGAGGAAACATTTAGACTCCCCTGATGAGTCTGTCACTTCAGATACAGACTCGGAGGATTCAGAAGGGTCCCTATGATCACCCTCTGAGGATATCTCCTTCTTAGACATCCTAGAGATCCTGAAGCAGAGAGGCGGCTGGAAGGCCATTACCCCTTCTGAGGATGAGTCCATATACCTGGAGGCATTTGGGTCTTGACCTTCCATCTCTTGGGTGTCTCTGCCCTTCGACTAGCTCCTCTGTGTAGTCAGTCAAAAGGCATGGGGCTCTTCAGAATCTGTGAAACCTGTTCCAAGGAGGCCCAGCAAATTTATAACTGCCCCATCTGATAAGGAATTCTTGACCAAAGGTGTCCCAGTAGATGCTATGGTGGCAGCGGCGGCCACCAAAAAGGAGTTAGCTGAGACTTCTTCATCTGTCCATCCACCGAATAAGGAATCTTGAACAATGGACAGAAATAGGCAGCATACATTTTCATCAGGGGCCTTTACACTCAGGTCACTGAACTACTTAACTAATTTTACCAGACTCCAGCAGAATCTCCTGAAGGAGCTAGGAGATACCCTCCAAGGTTCTACAGCTGCGGGGGTGTCAGACAAGGTGACAGCCCAGCTTGCTACCTCAAATTCTGTAGTCAACTCCTCTATTGGGCTCATCTCTTATGCAGCTGATGGAGTGAATAGAGCAGCAGGTACAGGAATAGCTCTGAGGAGGCATTCCTGGATGCTCCTTTGTGATTTTGCTGAGTCCTTCAAGTCTTCCTTCATTAATGCCCCTTTTGACGGCTCATCCTTGTTCGGGCCAAAAGTTAAAAAGACTCTGACCAGGTGCGAGCAGGAAGGCAAAACTCTGTCTGCCATGGGAGTACACTTTTCCATCTCTACCAGACTCTACCCCAAAGGCCAAAAAGGAGGAAAAATGTGGTTCCGGAAAACTCAAACAGCACTGCCAGATGCACATGGTGAATTTTCCCCCAGAGGCAGAGGGGGAAACAATAATGGAAGATGCTGTCCTCGTGGCAGAGGGGGTCCACAAAATCAGGGTGACAGAGATACATTCTCTGGCAAGCCCTTCCAGCACTCCTGAAAGGAGGCCTGCCTGTCCACCTCTGGAGGCAGTTGAGGGCAGACTGTCACTGTACCCAAACTCCTGGCTGAACATTACTCACAAGAAATGGGTACAGTCGATAATATCCAGGGGATAAAATATACCCTTCTCCGTCCCACCCCTAAAATCAAAATCATTCCCAGACATTCCACCCAGTCAAAGGGATCAAGCAACAGTAGAGATACAAAGGTTGCTAGAAAAAAAAAGTCATCCAGGAAGTCCCAGCAGACCAAATTGAATCCAGAACTTACTCAAGGTTCTTCTTAGTTCCAAAGAAAACAGGGGACTGGAGACTCATTTTGGATCTCAGCAGGCTGAACAACTCCATAAAAAAATCAAAGCTCTGGATGGTGACACTGCAATCTATTCTCCATTTTCTGGGAAAAGACAACTGGATGTGCTCAATAGATCTCCAGGATGAGTACTACCATGTAAAAATAGGCAGGCAATCCAGGAGACATCTATGCTTCTGGCTGGAAACCAGTCATTACCAATTCCGAGCTCTGCCCTTTGGTCTCACTACAGCCCCCAGAGTGTCCACCAAATGCATGGCAGTAGTCACGGCTCACCTGAGGTGTCTAGGATTCCGGGTATTTCTATACTTAGATGACTGGCTCCTGAGCACCACCACCAAGCATCTACTAACCAAAGCAAGAGACACCACCATCCATCTACGCTCGGAACTGGACATTACCATAAATTTCAAAAAAATCTGCCTTGTTGCCATCACAGCATATTACATTCATAGGAGCAGACTTAAACACAGAAGACATGGTAGCAAAACTGCCTTATGACAGGGTACAGACACTGCACCATCAAGTGTCCATCTTGCTCTTGAAAAAGAAAATACAGGCAAGGTTTGTTCTACAGGTCTTAGGCACTATGGCAGCTGCTATAACATTAGTACCTCTGGCACATCTACATATGAGAGTCCTGTAGTGGCTCCTTTTCGCTCAATGGTCCATGCAAGAATTACCCATGTCCCACAAGATCTTCATTACAGACTTCTGCAAGAAAGACCTACACTGGTGGTTTCAATCCATGCAGGTAACTCTAGGCAGGCCATTCACTCTCCTTCAACCAGTAGCCACAGTGACCACAGAAGCTTGGGGGGCATTATCTGGGAACGACCATCCAAGGAACTTGGCAGGAGCACAAGTACCACTTGCACATCAACGTCCTAGAGATGAGAGTGGTGCTTCTGGCATTGCAGGCATTCCAGAACTCTCTTCCACTAGGTACAATTGCAATTCAGACAGAAAATATGTCTGTAGTGTGGTACATCAACAAACAAGGTGGAACCAGATCCTAGCCCCTGTGTCGAGAGGCTCAGAGAGTATGGCAGTTGGCAGGCTCTTCTCAACATTTTCTGACTGCAGCACATATCCTGAGGAAATCCACCGTGATAGTGGACAAATTGAGAAGGGCAATTCTAATGCCTCACAAGTGGTTCCTAAAACAGAAAATTGCGAACCAAATTTTTCTCAAGTGGAGTCAGCCTTGCGGCAACCTCTTTGCCATGTCCATGAACACCAAATGCAGCAGCTACTTTTCCCTAATGTCCCCTCTGGGGGAGCCACCAAGGGATGTACTTGTTCACAATTGGCTCCCCGGGACTTCTTTATGCCTTTCCCCCATTTCCACTAATCCCCAAAGTTCTACAGAAAGCCAGATCATTGAGTTGCAGGTTAATACTCATCGCTCCGTACTGGCCTCATCAAATCTGGTTTCTTTTCCTATGGCCTCATCTCCAGAAGAGCCGTGGATCCTGGACCCGGTACCAGATCTTCTGACTCATCAGTCAGGAATGCTCCATTCCTCTATCCAAACCCTCAAACTGACAGCTTGGCTGCTCCACTTCCAATCTTAGCCAGGCTTCCAGACATATTCCCTGCAGTGAGACACATTCTAGTTTCATCTCGTAAGACAACAACTAGAAAGCTTTATGCTAGCAAATGGAAAAGGTTTTCTTGTTAGGCTTCCAAGAATCACATAGATCCCTTCACAGCCCTGTAAGTACAATTTTAGATTTCTTAGCAGAAATTTTTAATAAAGGCACAGCAGCAGCTACCATACAAGTACAATTAGCTGCCATATCTAACTAGCATATAGGAAACATGGGTTCAAAAATAATGTCTCACAGTTTATGCAAAGCCTTCCTAAGAGGTACATTTTTACTACAGCCTCCAATAAGGGAACCACCACCTCCGTGGGACCTCAATAGTGTAGTGTAGTGACTACTCTGATTCTCCCGCCATATGAACCAGCTTTCTCTTGCCAAATTTTTAACCTGTAAAACAGTCTTTTTGATAGCCATTACCTCAGCAAAGAGGGTCTCAGAACTTCAGGCTCTGTCCATATGCCCTTCCTATTTAGTTTTTCACAAAGACAGAGTCTCTCTTAGAACAAATCCTTCATTCCTTCCAAAAGTGTGTTCAGAGACCAATTTGAATCAGTCTATCGACCTGCCTGTTTTCTTTCCAAACTATGGCAACAAGGCAGAATATAAGCTACACCAATTGGATGTCCACAGGCAGTTATGCTTCTACTTGCATAGAACAAAGGCATTCAGAAAATTTGACCAGTTATTCGTCTCCTTCTCAGATAACAGAAAAGGGGCACCAGTATCAAAAGTTATCTTGTCAAAGTGGCTTACGGACACTATTACCTACGCATATAATTCTCAGCATGAACAACTGCCAGGAAAGATTAGAGGCCACTCAACAAGAGCTATGTCAACTTCAGCCGCCTTCCAGGCCAGAATACTTATGGACTCGATCTGTACTGCCATCACATGGGTCAATCCTTATACCTTTATCAATCATTACAAAGTAGACGTTGCCTCCCGGAACAGGGCTTGTTTTGATTCCACTGTTCTGAATAGTTTATTTCCTTGAGCCTCCCAAGAAAGAAAGTGCTAGGGATGCTGTCATGTCCATAATCTCACCTTCATTCTTGCGTCCCACCCTCCTTCCCCCAACCTTCGTTCCTGGAGGATCGAGAGGAATCTTATTGGTTGTGAATTGTGTTCTCTGATTCCCTTCCCATCTCAAGAGACATAGATTAATATCTGTTAACTTAGGATTTTGTACACTATTTCAGAATAGGTTAGTAATTTGCAAACAAGATCTGAGTAATCTTCCCTAAGCATGATGGGATAGGGTATAGCCTCGAGTCAGTAGAAGCTCTCGAACTTTAGTAATAGGCCAAGTCAGAACCGATGCTCGGTTCTAAACCCAATCAGCAAGAATGAAGACGAAGGTATGGACAACAAACATGGAACGTAATGGTGAGTACATAACTTCTTATTTTCTAGCATTGTCTATATAACGGAAAATATAAATCTCCATCCCTCTGTGAAAGGGGACACATGCACACAAGAAACGTATGTTTATAGCATTGTCTGTATAATGGAAAACATAAA
Organism: Protopterus annectens; assembly: GCF_019279795.1. Lineage (NCBI taxonomy): Eukaryota > Metazoa > Chordata > Ceratodontiformes > Protopteridae > Protopterus > Protopterus annectens. The sequence goes on from NC_056737.1 coordinate 1,076,884,475, forward strand.
TCTCCATCCCTATGTGAAAGTAATCTTCAAAAACTCCTTTTCCTAAACTGACTTCATGAAAGGAGCAGCTGATGAAATTCACATGGAAGAAGTGACCAACTGTCATGAAAAAAACAAAATCAGAAATCTGCATACTAATAAGTCAGTAAAATCTAGGTTAGAACAGTATATTGTGTACTTTGTTTTTATTTTATTGTTGCTTACCTTTTCCTTATATGATGTGCATTGGAGACTTCTAATGACAATTGTTTTAGCAAGCTACAACTGTATATATCTTATGTTTAATGTTATTTGTACTTTTTTGATATTTTTTTAAACAGTGAATCTCGGTGTAAGGGAGAAGTGCAAAAATGGCTTCTGTTTTTAAGTGGTGACTTGGGATAATGTTTATAGCCATCTAGGTAGTAAAGTGTAAAGATGATGTTTGTAAACATTACAAAACAGTCTAATCCACTCTGGGTGAAAACAATCAGGGAGAGAGGAGTCTGGTGAAATTCCAAGTACAACTGTGATCCTTAGAATAGCAGAATTAAGAGCGAATGTGATGCAATATATACAAAGTCCAGGATCACTGTATTTGGGAGTTCTGACTACAAAATACAGTGATCTCAGAGTCGGTACACATAAGCAGTAAAGGGATTGAGGTACTACCCTCATGTTGGGGGGGGGTGCAGGATTTCTTCCCTGTAAAAGTGCTTTAAATATGTGACACATGGAGAGGACACATTATTTCATGTACCATGCATACTGATGTCTTCTTCTTCTTTCGGCTTTTCCCAGTCAGGGGTCACCACAGCGGATCATCTGTCCACTCATGATTGGCAGTGGAGTTTTACAGTGTTGAGTTGCCAGCCCAGTGCCCAACCTTCCACAGAAGGCACACACACGCGCACACTCACATCTAGGGCCAATTTAGAGTGTCCAATCCACCTACTGCATGTCTTTGGGATGTGGGAGGAAACTGGAGCACCCTGAGGAAACCCACGCGACCACAGGGAGGACATGCAGACTCCGCACAGAAGGCACCCCAGCTGAGAATCGAACTGGAGAACCTCTTGCTGTGAGGCAGCAAAGCTAACTGCTGCACCACCGTGGCCTAAAACTCCATCTTGGATTGGTTTCTCTGCCTTGCCTCCACGTGAATGCCAGGATAGTCTCTGGCTTCCTATAGTCTTGAAATAGATTACATGGGTAATAAAAGACTAAATTAATGTACGTGCTGCATCACATAACTTGTTACTATGTAGCTTTTCTACAGTCATATTCCCAGAATATTATTTCATAAATTACCGTGGTTTTGCCAGGACAGAATATTTTTTGCCAGTTACCTAATCAGCACAAAACATATGCTGTATGAATACCTTTTAGTATCACACAATGAACCCACTAACAATAGGAGACCTGGGGCTGCTGAGGTCCTTTCGCTGATTGATATGTTCAGGGCACACCTATGTTTCTACCGTTCACACCTGAAGAGAAAAGGAATTATCTCTATGCAGAGACAGGTGTGCTGCTGCATTCTAATGGGTCTTGCTGGAGGCACTAATCTAATAACTGTCACTCACCTGTTTGCAAAGTATGCTGAACTCACTGTGTATGCCAACCATACATAAACAGATGGATTTCAAATTTATTTAGAGCTGCTTATAAGATAAGTGAACTGGTCCAACAGACCTGATGGACAGTGTGAAAAGAGACTTATGTCACACATGTTTTACTGCAAACTGCATCTTCTGTAAAAAGAAAATATACTGCAACTACAGTGAGAGAAAATAAATTGCAACAACAGTGGCTTAAACAAACAAATCATCTGCACCATTATGATTGACATTTGGTTAAAATAAAAACAGCAGTGGAAGCCTACTTCTATATTTATTTATTTCCTCTAATATATACATGGGTCAGTCATGGCACTGGCTGTTGGGCTGCAGCCCCCTCCCCTAATTAAAAAAAAAAGCTGAAAATAAAGTCAATTATTATTTTAAATGAAAAATAATAGCTGACTTTACATTTCATTCTGAGGAGATAAAAAAAATCAGATTATTCCAGTTGATTGGCTCTTTTCAAATCAGTTCGACATCATCCCGGCATTAGACTGCTTCATTCGACAGGCTCTTGTGGACAGCACAACTGTTACTGAATGAGCATCTCCCCAGGCAGCTGCTTCAAGCCACAAGGAATGCTTCCCATTGGATCATGTTGCCATAATGATGTACATTTGAGTATCATACTTCATATCTGTCAGAAAACACGTTAAAACAAATCTTATTATTCTAGCAGTTTTCTAAGTTCATAAGAGTAATATTCAAAATTTGTTCCTATTTTTGGGCCTTTGTTCTCCCCCACTATTTTAGGCTTTGCCTCCATTTCTTGTGATAACAGTTTGAGAGATGTGTTCAGTAGACCTCACTGTAAGTGACCTTACTATCCTTTTAAAGAGGGGAATGCCTCAATGTTTGATAAAAGGACAGATTGTCTATATACCAGAATACCTACTAACTTTTAAAGACACTTCATTTTACACTTCCTTAATTATGTGGATGGGAAGAACATCTTAAATGTAGCCAAAGAACTGGATCCAGTGTCCTGGATAGGGGAACAGCTGTGCATTTTGCACTAGACTACAGCACAGCCCTATTTAACAAGCACAAGTCCTTTATCCCTCAGCAAATATGCCACAGGAAGATGTGATTTCTGGTTTGACTGTGGCTTCTTTCTCTCCTGTCAGGCCAAAATGGGTGTACAGACTCTAACATTCAACTATCCCTTAGAAGCTAAAGTGTATTTGGAGTGTGAGGGAAAGGGGAACATCAGATCATCCCTTCACTACCTTGTGTAGGATGGAAGGTGAAGTAAAAAACAATCTAGTCCCAGAGGTTAGGATGGAAATTCCCAAGAAAAAGAAGACTGCAAAGCAGGGTGGTAACCCGCTTTCTACCGAGCCTAACGTACTATCCAAGCACCAGGCTCAGCATAACATTGAACATTACAACAAGTTTCTGCTGCTAAACACTTCAGAGACGGAGCAATAAATAACCATGGAGTTCATTGGACCTGACCCTATACCAAAGGAACTCTGGCTACTGGAACAGGAACAAAAGCAGGGCAGCACTAGGACACACTATTTCATGTAGAATGCATTACTGCACATTATTTCATGTACAATGCATTACTGCACATTATTTCATGTACTGTGCATTACTGCACATTATTTCATATAGAATGCATTACTGCACATTATTTCATGTAGAATGCATTACTGCACATTATTTCATGTACTGTGCATTACTGCACATTATTTCATGTAGAATGCACATTATTTCATGCACCATGCATACTGCTGTAATAAACTAAAACCCCATCTTGGGTTGGTTTCTCTTTCTTGCCACTACGTGAATGCCAGGATAGTCTCTGGCTTCCTATAGTCCTGAACTAGATTAAGTGGGTAATAGAAGACTAAATTAATGTACGTGCTGCATCATATAACTTGTTACTATGTAGCTTTTCTACAGTCATATTCTCAGAATGGTATTATTTCATAAATTACCATGGTTTTGCCAGGACAGAAAATTCTTTGCCAGTTACCTAATCAGCACAACACATATGCTGTGTGAATACCTTTTAGTATCACACAATGAACCCACTGACAATAGGAGAACTGGGGCTGCTGATGTCCTTTCACTGATTGATATGTTCAGGGCACACCTATGTTTTTACTGTTCACACTTGGACAGAAAAGGCATGATCCCTATGCAGAGACAGGTGTGCTGTTGCATTCTAATGGATCTTGCTGGAGGCACTAATCTAATAACTGTCACTCACCTGTTCCTTGCAAATTTATTTAGAGCTGCTTACAAGATAAGTGGACTGGTCCAATACACCGAATGAACAGCGTGAAAAGAGAGTTGTGTCACACATGTTTTACTGCAAAGAGCATCTTCTGTAAAAAGAAAACATACTGCAACTACAGTGAGAAAAAAAACACATTGCAACAACAATGGCCTAAACAAACAAATTAACTGCACCATTACAATTGTCATTTGGTTAAAATAAAAACAGCAGCGGAAGCCTAGCTCTATATTTATTTATTTCCTCTAATATATAAAAAGGGTGAATCATGGCACTGGCTCTTAGGCTGCAGCCCCCTCCCCTATTAAAAAACAAAGCTGAAAAATTATTTTGTATTAATAACGTCAGTTATTATTTTAAATTAAAAATATTAGCTAACTTTACATTTTATTCTGAGGAGATCCAAAAAAAAAATAAATCAGATTATTCTGCTTGATGGGCTCTTTTCAAAAGAAGTCTGACATCATCCAGACATTAAGCTTCTGCTCCATTCGACAGAGCTCTTGTGGACATCAAAAATGTCACTCAATGAGCATCTCCCCAGACTGCTGCTCGAAGCAGCAAGGAATGCTTCCCATTGGATCAGGTTGCCTTAGGTGACTGCGGCAGCCTGAATGAAAGTGCAGGAAGGACGTAACATGCACAACATGAGCATGGTGGAAAGTTTTTTTTTTTCTTTTAGCAGGCACTTTGCCTGCTGCTATTAGCATCATGTAGGAAGGTAAGTGCTTAATTTAAGTGTGTGTACATGTGTGTACATGTGTGTGTGTGTGTGTGTGTGTGTGCGTGTGCGTGTGCGTGTGCGTGTGTGTGTGTGTGTGTGTGTGTGTGTGTGTGTGTGTGTGTGTGTGTGTGCATATATGTGTGTGTGTAAATGTGCAAGTCTGGGAAGGAGTGGTAGTGTAAATATCCTCAACTGTCCCTAATTCTTCGGACTGCCTCTAATTTTTCTCCTTTTAAAGTTTGTGAATTTCCTGGCAAATCAATGAAGATTACAGTCACTAAATAACAACATTTCAGTTTCAGATTTAACAGCATTCAGAAATTCATGCCAATGCATTACCTGTTATGCTAGCAAGTTTGCTAGTATATAAACACTGTAGCTGTCTCTTATTTTTGTCCCAAACTTAACAGCCTTCAAAAAAGCATGCTAATGTAAAGTTTGTTATTCTAGAAAGTATCAAGTATATAAAGGCAATAGAGCTGTCTGTGATATTTGCCCTTTGTCCTTTTCGCAAGGGCAGAGTTTCTTTGAGAACAAATTCTTTTATTCCAGAAATGGTTTCAGAGTTTACCTTAAGCCAGTCATTCCCCCATATTCTTTCCAGAACCTAAAAACAAGGAGAAAGAATATTTCATACTCTGTATGTCCAAACAGCTGACAATAAAAGCACTAATGGAAGACATGCTGGTCATCACAGAGCGGACAGGAGGCCAGTGTTAACAAGCTTTGCTCTAATTGTGTGGTAATGGCTGATTAGGATAGTAATGGGTGTGAACAGAACATGGAAACAGGACTGCAGTCATAAAAAGATTAGTCATCTCTCATACCAGGAGGTGCAGTGGTGTAGCAGTTAACATTGCCACCTCACAGCAAGAGTTTCTCCAGTTCGATTCTTTGCTGGGATGCCTTTTGTGCAGAGTTTGCATGTCCTTCCTGCATTTTTCTCTGGGGCCTCCACTGAAAATAGGCTCTGTCCTAGTCAGACTTTCCCAGTCAACAAATGTTAAATAAATTAAATTCAATTAAATAAATAAATAAATACTTTGTGATGGAATGGAGACACTGTTGTGGTAAAAGAGATGTTAAAGGTATGTAAATGGGGAGTACCAGTAAACTAAAAAAAAAGCTTTTAAAATGGAGGATGAAGGCCATCGGAAGGAGACTTTATGTGATGGAGAAGTTTTGGTCAAATATGGTTAACCTACTTTAGTATGAAAGAGCCTAGCTTGAGATGTGAGGAAAACTCAGACAAAAAGTTGAGGGGTTGATCACTCCTGGATGGAGAGTTGGTAAGGTTAGAGAAAAGGTGATGGAATGCAGAAGAGCAGGTACAGCTTCATGTATTTTATACTTAATGTTGTTATTTATTTTCTATATTTTGATAGAGTTTTTTTAAACAGTGAATCTCATGTGGAAGAGATACGTTCACAAATGGGTTGGGACAGATGATCAGCAGTACTGAAGTCCAGGCATTTATTTCCATACCAGCATTTCCAGATACCAGCACACTTTGTGTGGGTATACATTGTAGCCAGCAGCTTGAGATAGTTTTTAAAAACAGAAAATATTTTTTTTGCTCCTCAACTTAGATTTGAGGGTGCAGATCTGTGATCAGTGAAAATGCAAAGAGGAAAGCTAGATCTGAGAATACACCTTCTTTTTTTTCTGCTCCTCAATTTAGAATTCAAAGGCACCATATCTTGGAACAGCACTGGACACTAGATGATCCAGCTGTGGCTCTGTTAGATCAGAGGTGTGCTCAGGGATGCAGACGAGTGTGGATATAATCAGTAGAATCACTGCACCACATTTATAAGCTAAATCAATAATCCACTTAAATACTAGACACACTAATTCTTTAGGCAAATGAGGGCAGTTAAAGGAAATTGTGAATATAACTTTACACTGCCAACTGCCTGAACGCATCAGGCTGTATGATGGCAAAGAAGAAAATAAAGATTTTTGGGAGGAGGTAGGAAGAATAATGCAGACCTCAGTTGTTGTATCTTTCAGCTTTTCCCGGTTAGGGGTCGCCACAATGGAACTCCGGTCCGCTAATGATTGGCAGTAGATTTTTACATGCCGACTTGCCGGGCCTGATGCACAACCTTCAACGAAGGTACGCCCATTCATGCATATTGCCACACAGAAGACGCTCTAACTGAGAATCGAATGGGACAACGTCTTACTGTGAGGCGACAATGCTACCGCAGCACCACCACCGCAGTACATAATGCAGACCTCAGTATGCTGCAAAATTTATTAACACCCCCCCCCCCCATTATACACTCCTAACAGAAGTAAAGATGGACTTGCTGCAACTAAAGTCCACAGTGACAGAGACCAAAACAGAAGTAATGGTGGGTCACCACAAACTGTAGCTACAGCATCAGGATCTGTTGGAGCAGCATAACTTGCTAAAATATACATACCCATCGGATAGAAGAAATAATGGAATGGTATAAAAAGGTAGAAGTAAAGGTAGATGACACTGGGAAATGATCAAGTACTTAATACTAATAGGTCTACAAAAGGGACTGAAGGAGACAGTCCAGTAGCATACCTCTCAACTGTCGAGATTTTCACAGAATTCCAGATTTTTGCCTCATATTTTTGGTCTACTCCTCATAAAATGTGCGTTTTTCTGGCAAATCACTGAGGATAGAAGTCACTAAATAATGATATACATCTGAGTTTCAGACTTCATATTCTCCAGAAAATGCATGTTAAAACAAATCCTATTATTCTAAAAGTGTTCTAAGTTTTTAACAGCAATATTTAAAATCTGTCCCTATTTTGGGGCTTTTGTCTCCCATTATTTTAGGCGTTGTCTACATTTCTTGTGCTAAGAGGTTGAGCGGTATGTCTGATAGCGTGAGCTCGCTATCCTTTTAAAGAGGGAATACTTCCTGTTTGTTGAAACAACACATTTCATAAATACTAAAGCACCCACTAACCTTCTAAGACACTTCATCTTACACTTCCTTAATACATGTGGGTGGGGAGTGTCTTAAATGTAGCCACAGAACTGGATCCAACATGCTGGATAGGAGAGTAGCTGTGCATTTTGCATTATACTACAGCACAGCCCTATTTAATAAGCACAGGTCCTTTATTCCTGGGCAAAAATGCCCCAGCAAGATGGGATTTTTTTGTTCACCTGTGCTTTCTTGCTCTCCTGTCAGGCCAAAAATGAGTATGTAACAACAAATCCAAACCAGGAAGCAGAGCAGCCAAACGAGTAGTTAATAAATAACAAGTCCTTTATTTCAGCCAGACAAAACCATCAAAAACACAAGCGCTTTCGCTCAGAAAATTTCTGAGCTTTTTCAAGTGATGACATTTTGCTTTAGCAGGTATCTTAAATACTTTAACAGCCTTTCCATTAATTGGAAAACCATGCTGTTAATTAGTAGCTTAAAGTGAAACTGTTCTCTTTGGTTCATTAATTACAGCCTAGGACAACATAAAATGCAATCACTTTAAAAAATAAAAATAAGATGAAAAATAAAAACATATCACATAAACCAAACCATTGTCATAGTAAACCTTGACCAATTTAAAATAAAATCCACCACTTTAAGTATACTAAATAATCCAAGTATGCACATTAATTGATTCTAAAATGCTAGAATACAGTGAACATTAGTTCAATAAAAAATATATAAATTGTTTAAAAAACGTGAACTTTCCTGTTAAAATTCATTATTTATAACTATATTACTTATAGTTGTATCTGAACACCAAGTGTTCTGCACTGATTTTAAAATTTTAAAGGACACTTATTGAGAATATATAAAAATTTTATAGATTACTAAGACATTAATTGATGGAAGTATCCCTTGGACCGTTTGTGAAAAGTGTATAACCATGACTTGTACCCATTTTAAAGCATAAAATACAAAAATCCTAAAAAATGAATATAGGGAACTATAGTCTTGCTCTCCTTAGTTTCAACACAGGTTTAATACTAATGGTGCCGTTCAAACCGGGGGGTCTCCCTGCGTCCAATCTTAGTTGCCATGTGAGCTCACGATATTCAAGGGTCGATTCCCAATCACCACCCCTAGCATCCAGCTCAACCTGTTCAAGAACTATAAACTTTAAGTTGATATTTGGACAGCTAAGAGAATGCTTGAAAAAAGCATTGGATTCTTTCCTTTTGGTTATATCATAAAGGTGCTCGTAAATCTGCTTTCGAAGCTCCCTTTCCGTCTTTCCTACATAGAAACCTTTACATGTGGTGCAAAAACCTAAATATACCACCCCTTTTGTGCCACATGTGTAATAACCTTGTGGCTGAATTTTAAACCTCCTAGATGGAATATATAAGGATTTGTCATCTAAAATGGCGTGACATTGACTACAAGCACCACAGCTAAAGGTCCCCATTCGTGGTTGCTTAACTTTCCTTTTAATCCTTTGTTTCTTTTCAAACATCTCCTTAAAATTGACACCCCTTTTCCTTACAAAACTAGGTCTTGAGGGCAAAAAATCCCTAAATTCCTCGTAGAGGGAAAGAACCGGCCAGTACTTCATCACCGTTTCTTCTATTTCCCTTGAATCAGAGGAAAAGGTGTAAATGAGTATGGACACTAACATTCAACTGTCCCTCAGAAGCTGAAGTGCATTTGGAAAGAGAAGGGGGGACATCAGATCATCCCTTCACTACCTTGTGTAGGACGGGAGGTGAAGTTAAAACCGATCTAGTCCCATGGATCAGAATGGAAGTCCCCAAGCAAAAGAAGACAGAGAATATAACTACAAAGCGGGGTGGTAACCTGTTTTTTACAGAGCCTAACCTACTATCCAAGCACCAGCCTCAGCATAACATTGAACGTTACACGTTTCTGCTGCTGCCAAACCCTGTAGAGGAGGAGCAAGAAATAGCCATGGAGTCCGTTGGACCTGACGCTACACCAAACAAACTCAAGCTACTGGAACAGGAACAAAAACAGAACAGCACAAGTGCAAGTCATTGCATCTGTGATAGTAGAACCTTCACCAGACTGATTGACTACTTATGGATTACATGGATTAATCTTCCATCGAGATGCAGACATGTTTTTCAATTTTATCTGCTTGGGGGATTTTTCACCCTTAAGTTAAATGTCATTGACTTTTTCCTCTGCTTTTGTGACTAAAGTCAAAATACAGAATGGGATTAACACTACAAGGCATAGATTGAAGTCTATACCAATTGTCTACAGTGTATATTGTGTTATTGGCCCTCTCAGTATTAAGAATAGATTTGTGCTACTATTGCTTAAATATTCTTCTCTGTTAGTTGACACAAGCTGTTAGTCATACAATTCTGGTGAGATGTCACCATCAATGGGAAAGACACATGTGGGATGCCTATAAGTTGAATTTTGTGGCTTATGCTAAACACCTTGAGTGCATTGAAAGGGGGAAAGTAAACAGCTGTACCAGCCCATTAAGAACAACTATTCCAGGCTACAGAACATTACTGGACAGCACAGGGTAATGACTAGGATTGCTATAAGGAAAGTAAGAAATTAAAAAGAGAGGCTAGAAACATAAGTTATGCCATATAGCACCAAAAAAGGGAACACGTAAAATTGTTTTACTGGGCTACACAGATTAGCTCTCCAAAGTTCTTAGCTCAATGGTTATACAAGGAAAAACAACCTCACACTATCAAATTAGAGGGATGAACAGGGATCACTGAAACAATCTGCAAAGGAGAGTAATGGGGGTTCAGTTTTTATACAGACCAGTGACCACATTTTTAGGAAGATCTTCTGGGCAACCCTGGACCCAGATCACCTATAGGTAGTGTTTCCCTAAATTCTGGTAAAGCTCCTGGGCCTGATGGTTTAACAACTGGTGTGCATAAACCACTGATTAATGAGCTATTACTGGTCTTACTTGAGTTGTTTAATGCTAATCTTTCTATGGGAGCCCTCCTGTATCATTCTAGGATAGCAAACATAATCACCTACTCTAAGGAAGGGAAAGACCCCCCTGAACCCTCAGAGCTCTCAGCCAATATTACTGATGCTGGCTGAGACTAAGATCCTTGCTGAAGTATTACATCTATATTATCTTATCAAAGTTTCAGAATATTAAATCTGATATGGTCGACACCATATAATCGAATTCTGAAACATTGAAAGATTAAAAAAAAATTCCTGAAAACAAAAATAAACAAAAACTTACCTTTGCATGCAGGGGGGCAAGCACCCCTGCGCCCCCCACACCCCCCTACTTAAATATACCAACTCTAACTGCACTACATTGAACTAAACAGAAATCTCCCCTTACGGAGATTTCCATTTAAACATTCAATGTTTTTTGCTTTTGCTAATTTGGTTCCGACAATATCAGCTTCAATATTGTTGACCTTCGACAACGTGAAGTAGACCTGAAGTATTAGCTTCAAGACAAGGACAAGTACCTCATCTAAATTCTTACACATCTTGGTTGTGACACATCAGAAATTACTGAAACAAATCTGCTAATAACAGGCATGCAGCAAGGTTTTGTCTGACAATGACAAGGAATGACAGGGCTGATTAAACTATTCTTCAAAATACCCCAAACTGGAAAGCATAGCAACATATCAATGGCAGCATTGTTTACTGCTTTTAACAAAACATTTCACACCCTACATTGAGAATATACATGGTCTGCACTAAAATGCTGTGGAATCCAGGGAAATTTCCTTTGGTGGTATCAGATGCCTTATTTTGAACTCTTGGCACAGGTAATAACCATTAACTTTTGTTCCTAGCATTTACGAATATTTTGAGGAGCCAGGCAGGGATGTCCATTATCCACACATCTGTTTATCCTGGCAGTGCAAGCTTTAAGAATCTGTATGAAACAGAGATACCCACACTGGGACATTCTGGTCTAGAAAGGCCAAACAGTTATAGACACATGGTTTACAGGTGACTGTATGTTTTGAGTAGGCAATTCCCATATTGTGTCTGACCATAATTTTATAAGTTTTCCAGGATTTTAATAAACTCTCTGCACTCAAAGTCAGTTGGAGCAAGTCAGTGATGTTTCCTTTAATCCTGTCTTACCAAAACTTGCAGGACCATTTTACATAGCTTGGAATAAGATTAGTGCCTACTCATAGCTATCAAGGTATAAAAGTCTCTCAGAACGTTTGTAAACTCCCAGTGATCAACCTCATGGCAGTGACAAACTATAGTCAGTATAGAATTAATTCCTGGTCAAAGCTGAATGTTAATCTATTGGCAAGAATTGTGGCTATTTGTATGTGTCTTCTCCATAAATTTCTCTTTTTGGCGAGATTAAGTCTGTCCATATCCACTCCTACACTTACGCTGAAACTGAAAAACTGCAAAAGCATCTGATAAGTTGCATATGGAATAAAAGGCATCCTAGGATAGACAGTAATACATTGCTGACTTCTAGAATGTGTGTGTGTGTGGGGGGGGGGTGGCAGGCTAGGCCTGCCAGATTTGCCAAGATATGCACAAACTGCTGATCTTGTCTACTTTATACAAGCTAGATCCCCTCCCAGGTCCTTATGGGTACTACCTGAAGTCAGTTTTATTCACTTACTGAGTGCCCCCCCCAGAGTGTAGGAAATATCTGGGCCCCCTGATGGGTGGTGGGTAAGATGATTAACCTGTTGGTCAAACACAGATGTTCAGGGATAAGAGTAACACCTGGGATGCATATTTGAGATTAAACAGGTACATTTAGAAAGGAACCGGTTTTGTGGGGGATCAGATAGAAGCAAATATTTATTTCTGGTTGGGCCTATATCCCAGTAGCACTGATAGCCTACTACATCTAAGGGCATGTAGGCTGAGATGCAGTGGGGAAACAGTTCAATGGTAGTAACACTTGCAGTTGGCAAGTCTGAGCTGTGGGATCACCAAGGAAGTCAATGCATCAGATGAGGTGGTGGGTTGGGACTCCATCAATGCTGTGTTAAACAACACCTTTTGGCAATATTATGTAAATTCTTGGATAATTATATTTTGTAGTGTTTAAAACTTATAGACTTTCCTGGGCAGATTTATTGAATACCCAGACTGATCCTGAGGAATGGCTACATTTATTTGTTATGAATGGGGACTGCAGTGCTCTTTACCCTCTTTTCTTCTCATACTTTAAGAAAAGTCCTCCCTGGCATTGTAAACCCTCCAGAAAAAGGCTAAAAAGAGGGGAGGGTAGTTGATTTATGCTGGAAATGTAAAGAAGCAAAAGCTAACCATCTGCATCTGATTTGGTTCTGTCCATTTGCTTCCCACATTTGGAAAAATGCCCATACTACAGCTTTTTATGCTATCAGGAAAGTAATCCCTTCCATAAATTATCACAACTTCTGGCTTTTGGGAACTGTGCCACAAGGACTAGGCCACACTCCATCAGAAAAAAATAGGACTAACAAAATGTGCAATTTTGAGAAGTCTGAATGTGACAAAAGGTGGCAAAGGTCACACCACAGTTATATGGTCTAATGTATCCAACAGGTCACATTCATTAGGTTATCCTAAAATATCAGTGAGAGCTGTTGTCATGGTTGTTTAAGAAGATGACGGACATAAACTAATAGATACATTTAATACCAAAGAAATTAACTCATTAACATGTTCACATTGAGATAATAGATTTGGTACTCAAACATGGATAGACAAAATATGTTTCTCAGACTTACTTTCAAAAATTAACACTTTTTTAATAGTTCCATGTCCACTATCTGATCACAATTCCCTTGTTTTGAAATTTCAAATGGATTTGAAACCATTAAGTTTTACATCTAGAATTCCATCTTACATTACAAAAATTAAAGAATTCAGACCATGGTTACTATCAGAACACCAATTTTTTTCTTGTTATTAATTATACTACAGAGATTAATATAATTATGATATGGGATTCATATGTATGGCAAAACACATAGTTGGTTTAAAAGCAAAATTAAAGAGTGGGATTCAGAACAGCAAGAATTATAATCTCAATTTATGATACTTAAAACTGAAAAATGTCCACATTACTTAGTTAATAAAAAGACAGTTGAAGAGCTTAATAAAAAATATACTGAAAATGTAACTCATCAAACTAATTTAGCACTGGAAAGATTAGCAACAAATTTTTATGCAACTTCTCCTAAACAGTTACATAATTTATCCATGAGGATTAAAATGCAATCCAAAATTTGAACTCACACACACCAATGAGCCTTCAAAACATAGTAAGGGTGTCTTATTACTCTTTGCCACACAGATAGCTTTGCAGCAGAGAATGAAAAACATTGTGCATACAAGCAAAACCAAAATCATCCACAATATCAACAAGGCATATGGAACTTGTACACTTCTGATTTGTTTGTACATGTATTAATTTCAGATGTAGTGTAATGAGTGATCGCACAACCATTACGACAATTGTTTGCAGAAATACAGCTCTGTCCTATCTCTATATTGTGTTCCTTCTTCTCTTATCTGAGCAGTAATCTGAGACATGCAGTCTGTAAGGCATTTTGTATCATTGTACTTAAAATGTCAGAGAATATTAAATGGAAATACAGTTTTCAACAAATGCAGAGGAGGTTGGATGTTACTGAACAGAAACTGTGAAATGTGTGCTGCTTGCTTACATTTAAAACCTTGAGACAATTACTCATACACTTTGTTAGTCTCATCTGGCTGACATACCCACTGGAGTCTAACTTGCTGTGTTTTCCTTTTCCCTGCAGTAATCATTCACAGTTATAATCCATTAGCAACAAACACCGAGAGAGTGCCTGCACTATGTCTATATCGGATACGTGGAATCAATAACAAATGGAAGGTCCAAGGAAACAAACTGCTGCAGATAAAAGCCAGAAGAACTTTAATCTAGAAATATCTTGAAATAAAAACTTTTTTAAAAGTATGGGAGATAAGCACTTTGGCTCACAAAATACATGAACTTCATCAGATAAACATTGCTGGAAGTACACACATATTTTGTAGGTTTTGTGTTCAGTTACATGACTGCCAAGCCCCATGAAAATGAAACATCATCTTAAAGAAGCCACCATAAAAAAATTCACAGTATGAAGCAGAGTCAATTCAGCTGGCAACATATATATATATATATATATATATATATATATATATATATATATATATATATATATATATAAACAAAATGCATTCTCTACAAAATCAGAAAAATGAAGACAAACATATGTAAAACTATGTAAAATATAAACCCTGCATTTAGGGCTCATCCTTCCAGTGCTTATTACTTAAGCAAACATGCTACTGAACCATATTCATTGAGTCCAGGCCAATTATTGGCATTCAAATGCAGCTGCCAATATAGTTCATTAATAAGGTTCATGGACTTCCATTACTGTTAGAAGGCATTTGTTCCAAAATACAAAATTTGAATGCATAGTGAGGATAACATTTTACGTGTTTGTAGAGGACGTTAGTCCCTTTTCTTATTCTGATTTCATATAAATGTTCATATATTCTGTCCATCAGTCTCCTCTCCAATGTTTTCCCTATGTAAAAACAGGGCAGAACATACATAGTGCACAATATGCAACCTTTGTTGTATATTCTTATAGCAACCACGTGGTTGTTCAAAGCAATTTCATGGCACAACAGAATACTGGGGTAGTAGGGGCACCAGCTACACTTTTTCATCCCCATAAGTTCAGAATTTTGCTTATGTTGGTGTTTGGACCAACTTTGTTCTAATATTTTTTTCAAATTCCTGCACTAAGCAGGGCAGATCAAGAAATCTTGAACAATTCAATTATTCATGATTTGCAGTATGAATAATTTAAGTATGAACATATCTGCATTTTCAGGAGTATTAATGAACAGATCCAATATATTCATTCCAGCAAATCTAAGAAGCTTGAGACAGACAGACATGAATATAAAGAAAAGAAGGCATGCCCCACCCTCACCATCTCAAGCTTGGGGTACCAGATTTAATGTCAACGCTAGTATTCATGCATCAGGTGATGAGCAAACTGATCTGAGACAGGATGTGATGGATGATTTGTTGGAGGAGGAAAATAATGATTTTTTAGAACATGGGACCACTCCAGTTCTTTGGAGGCCAGAAAGGATCAGGAACCGATACTCCACTCAGAACAATCAATGGAACAACAGGACTCTTCCCAGGCAGAACTCCAATACTATCCAACAAAATTGCAGAGGAGGAGCCAGGAGACAGAATGGGTGGTGGAATTACAAGAAGTGGAATTACATCCAGTCCCTGATGTTACTACATGTATTCTTCCCCCATGCACCACCATGACGAGTTATACTGGTGATTTCACTGTCTACAGTTTTTCTTCTGTTAAAATCTGTGCTTGTCCCAAATAAAACTATGCAGTAGGCTGTCTCCCAGATGACCTAAGTGATCATCTCTCCACCTTCCTGCTCCACAAACACTACAATCACCCCAAACCAGTAGTCTACAAACTCATATGAGATGACCGTAACCCTACCCTACAATACCTAAGTACTGTCCTGAGCCACTGCAACTGGGAACCACTATAGACACTTGGGTTAGACCAGGCAGTAGACTACTTCAATACTACCTTCTCTAACATCCTTAACAGTCTAGCTCCCAGCAGAAAGATCAGAGTTAAAGCCAACTATTCACCCTGGCTAAGTAGGGGCACCAGAGCTTTACTAAAAACCAGAGATAAAGCCTGGAAAATATGGAAAACTGACAAAACACCTAGCTTCAGGCAACACTATCAACAGCTTAGAAACAATGCTAAAGCTGAATCCAAAATAAACAAACAAAGCAATTTTTTTAGCGCCCGAAGCAAATATTCAAATAATCCACAAAAATTCTGGCATGCCATTAACTCCATACTAAAGCCAGGCAAAACCACTACTGCAGCACCAGGCTCTACTAACAGTACCCTAGACATAGCCTCTCAATTTAATAACCATTTTACTAAATCCATCTTAGCCCTGTACAGTCAAATAACCAAAGACAGTCTACCTCAATCACAACCCAACCTATCTCACATCACCCCCTCTTTCAGCCTATCACCAGTGCCCACCCCAACTATCAAAAAACTCCTCCTAAAACTAAAGGCAACCACAATGGCAGATGACAACATACCTGCTGCATACCTAAAAATGGCTAGTAACTCACTATCATATCCTGTCTCCATCCTGATCAACCGCTCCATACTAGAATCCTACATACCCAAACTCTGGAAGGTATCTCACATCATTCCTCTCCATAAAGGAGGCAACTCCTACAAATTCACTAACTACTGACCTATTGCCATCCTTTGCGCCCTATCCAAAACTCTTGAGAAATGCATCCACTTGCAAGTGATGACATTTCTTAATGAACACAATCTCCTATCTACCATATAACACGGTTTCCATCCACATCATAGCACTACCACCACCCTTCTATCCTTCACTAATCATATAAACCTTCACAGGAATGATAACAAATATGTATCAGCCATTTTCCTAGACCTCTCAAAAGCATTTGATATTGTCTCCCACTCCATTTTACTAGACTCACTAACATCACTATCCTTCACCTCCTGTACTATAGCCTGGTTCAGAAGCTACCTATCTGACAGGCAACAATCAGTCCAGTGGAAAGGAACTCTGTCTACACAACTTCCAACCACCATAGGAGTCCCACAAGGCTCTATACTGGGCCCACTATTGTTCTCTATTCTCACAAATAACCTCAATAGCTCTACACAACATGCCACACTCATACAAAATGTGGATGATTCAACCCTGATCTGCTCCACCTTGTCTCCCACCACCTGACATACACTCATTCAAGATACTTTAACTAAGTAGAAAAATGGATATCAGGTGTCCAACTAATTCTAGATCCCAAAAAGACAAAACTTCTACTATTTACCCCTAACAGATCAACCCCCCCTCTCCTTAACCATAACTTCTAAGGACGGCACCACCATCTCCCCTTCTAACCACACCAAACTTCTGGGCATTGAAATAGACAATAATCTCCACTTCGATGTTCACATCTCACATACCATTAAAACTAGTGCACAAAAAGCTAAGCTCCCTATGCAGGCATAAGTCCTTTCTGTCACAAAAAGCAAGAGTCACTCTTGCACAAAGCCACCTCCTCTGTACTCTATTATACACAGCACCAATCTTTACCCAAATCAGATAATGTGACCTAGACAAACTAGAATCATGCTACAATAAAATAGCCAAGTTTGCTGCTAACTCAGCCTATAAAACCCATCACTGTACTGCACTAAAATAACTAAAGTGGCTTGAGCTACCACAGCTACTTAACTATCACCAGATGGGCACAGCCTACAATATTTTCAAATATCCGGAAAAGACCTCCTCATTATCCAACCTACTTACTGTCTATACTGCAAACTGGTACTTAAGATCTACTGAAAAATTTCTCCTCTCCATCACCAAGGCTAACAATAAGGCAAGGGAAGCACTCTACTCCCACATCGTTGCCAGAAATTGGAACTCTCTTCCCCTATTCGTGTCCACTGCCCCCTCCACATCCATATTTAAAAACTCCCTCAAATCACATCTTCTTAGTACCTGGTTATGCCCTTGTATCACATAACCCTACCCACACTGCTATTAACTCCCCAAACTCCTCTCTGATCATATGCTGGATCTCTGATCCCCTGTAGGCTTGGTCATCTGAAAGGGTATTTTAACTGTAGAATCTTACGTGATATATTTCCTTCTCTTACCAATGTATAACTGACATTGTACTTCTACCTATGTTCTATATCTTCTTTTACCTGGAGTGTTTTATTAATTTCTTGATATATTGCTATGCTTAGCATACTTGATGAAACATGTTTTGTGTATTATGCTGGATGTACTGTATTTGTATAACTTGATGCCAGAGCTTTTCTCCCTGGGCCTCCACTGAAAATGGACCTGGTGCAGTCGGAATTTCCCGGTTAACAAATGTAAAATAAAAAATAAATAAAATTGTCATGGGGATTTATTTGCTTGTGGTCTAACTTTTGTACCTAACAGGCACATGGATGTTGCAAACACACTCATGGATCTTAAGGAATATTCTAGAAAATTAAATTTCATGGTGATGTTTCAAAATGTGGCATCAGCCATGCAACCATTAAGGATATCCAGCACTTATAATCCCCTGATTCACCCTGTGATTAACTGTTTAAAAAAAAAATCTGTGAGTTATACATTAGCAACTTGGCACTTTTTAGATGGCAAGGTAAGAAAATATACTTTTTACTATACTAGAGAAGAAACAGTGAGTTTAAATGATTTATGAAGCAACAAAGAAATTAGGACTATGCAACCTGATCAAGGGGGTGGATTGGTCGTGATGAATGACTGTGACTATAATATGAAAATGATGAAAAAACAAACGGTGTCCTCGAGCCAAGGTCCCAAGAAGTAGTCTACCACTTCTTGGGACCTTGGCTCGAGGACACCGTTTGTTTTTTCATTAGTTTTTGTTTTTGGTTTATTCAATAATATGAAAATGAGGTCCACTTTTGCATCTGACACCTATAAAGAGGTAACTGTAAATGACGGCAATGCTGCATACAATAGAATAAAGGGAAATCTAAATGATTTATTCATTGACCAACACATTTCAATTGATGATTATAACTATCTAAATGTGATGCAACCTAAGATCCCCCATGTTTGGTTTGCCTAAGATACACAAAAATAAAGATCAATGATGGCCGTGGTTCTATCACCCACCCCTTGGCCAAATTTTTGGACACTAGATTTACCCTGGAGCTACATGTTTGCCATGATTTGTGGGAATTTTTACAAAAAATGAATGACCTTCCACTTAAAGACACATATACCTTTATCACTGTGGATGTCAAGGACTTGTATTTGGTCATTCCTCGTGACTTAGGACTGGAATGGTTTTCTGAATGTTTGATGGAGAAGAATATTCTACAAGTCCAAATTAATGTTTATGTCAATTTATTGGAGATTGTACTGAAAAATAATTTTGTTAAATTTGGAGGTGACTTGTTCTTACAACAAGCAGGGGTAGCCATGGGTGCAGCATGTATGTGGGGGTTCTTTTGCTAACATTATTATGACACAATGGGAGAAAACAATTTTATTTAACTCCTCTTTTTTGCATCAAGTAGATTCTACACACACTTTTTGGATGATATTTTCATCCTGTGGGACAGTGTTGCTCACAATATCCCCCATTTTTTGCCATATATTAAACAAACAACAGAGTTTTTTGCATTCACCCACGACAGTAATGAAGCGAACATAGCATACCTGGCTATATGGTTGGCCAAGGACAACATAAATAGAAGATTCATCTCCACAATTTATAGGAACCCACATATTTGAAAGTTTTCTCCATTTTGACAGTTTGTACCCTATAAAACAGAAAAGGGCAGTGGTCAAGGGCCAGTTTGTGAGGGCAGCCGAATGACCATGAAAGATACTGCCTTTTGGGATGAGTGCATATTGCTGAAAACATGTTTTTAAAACATGATTTTCCTACAAAGTTTGTAGACAACATGATGCTAGAGGCGATTAATAAATGTGAGTCTCATCATTTTGTGCCAATTCTGGAAGGCCCTTGTGTGACCAACAATGGAAGTGAGGAAGTCCTAGATGGTGAGGATGCTACATCAATGCCACCCATGGCTGAGACCATGAACACAAACACAGAGACCTTCAGGAATTATTTTATTACAACCCATTCTACTAAAGTTCTCTCTGTGAAATCAATTCTGGAAAAGAATTAGTGTCTTCTACAAGAGAATACCATTTGTGATTATGTGGGGCCGGGTCCACGAGTGGTGTTCAAAAGGGGTAGGAATTTGAAAACAATATTAGAACACAGTTGGTCCAAACACTAACATAAGCAAAATTCTGAATTTATAGGGATGAAAAAGTGTGGTTGTTGCCCCTACTACCCCAATATTCTGGTGTGCCATGAAATTGCTTTGAAAAACAAGATGGTCACTATAAGAAACAGATTCAATTGTTGTACAACAAAGGTGGTATATTGCACACTATGGATGTTCTGCCCATTTTTGCATAAGAAAAAAGGAGAGGAGACTGAGGGACAGAATAGATCAACATTTATATGAAATCAGAATGAGAAAACAGACTAACACCCTTTTACAAATACATAAAATGTTACTCACACCACACATTCAAATGTTGTATTTTGGAACATATGCCTTCTAATGGTATTAAAAGTATAAGGACCTTATTACTGGAGAAACATAAATTATATTGGCAGCTGTATTTGAATCCCAATAATTGGCCTGGACTCAATGAACATGTTTCAGTATCATGTTTACTTAAGTTAAAACCACTGAAAAGATGAGTCCTAAATACAGGGTTTATATTTTACATACTTTTACATACTTTTGTCTTCATTGTTCTGATTTTATAGGGAATGCATTTTGTTTAATATATATATATATATATATATATATATATATATATATATATATATATATATATATGTATATATTATTCCTTATTTACACATTTTCTCAATTGAATTGACTCAGTGCTACACACTGTGAATTTCATTGTGGTGGCTCCTTTAACAGGATGTTCATTTCCTGGGGACTTGGGGGAGATGTGACTAAACACAAAAGCTACAAAATGTGTGTGTACTTCCAGCAATGTTTATCTGATGAAGTTCATGTTATTTTGTGAACAAAAGCACTTATCTCTCATAGTTTTAAACAGAATTTTTTTTATTTCAAAAAGTTTCTAAATTCAATTTCCTCTGGATTTTATCTGCAGCAGTTTCTTTCCTTGGGTGTTCCAGGTGTTTTAATCTGTATTTATTTAGTTTGTTTTTTGACATGGAGCCAATATTTTGGGATTCAGCAGTTCTAATGAGTCCACACCTCGTTTGCATCGTTATCTTGCTCACAGGCCTGAATCTATACCGTAAAAAGGTAACCATGTAGGTAGGGAACCTGACGGTAAGGAGACTTTATGTGGATAACACAGAAGAAGATTGCTATTACTTTGGATTTATCTGTACAGAAGACTACTGATCTTGATAGGGCATGATTACAATTTTCAGTTATATACTGGATATGTTTAAATATCACTTAGAAAAATATTTTTATATATTCATTAGCAAATGCTACTTTTATCTGTATGCACTTCTTAGAAGTTTACTGATGACATAGGCATTTTTGTCAGGACATTTTACTTTCTTAGATGCACAGCTTTATTAACTTTCCTCACAAATGTTAATGTTACAACTGTTTTTCTTTACACTCTTGTATTGTTATTTCAGTGAAATGTAAATGCCCTGTATTGTCAATGACACAGGGGTGTTAGCCTTCTAGGATTGTCCATGGACACATCTAGGGGAGTGCTGGCCACAGGTAGAGGTGCCTGGCAATTGCATAAAATGAATGTTCTGTGGTAAATGTGTACACAATTTCTTTGATAGCACTTATAGCAGTTCACTGCTGTTTTTTTTTCTTTGCTTGGTAGCAAAATGTCCTTTGCCTGTTGTTTTGGGGGTGGGGGGTCCAAGTTCCATTTCTGTGATGGCACGAATAAAATTGTTTGTACAGAGGTTTGCTTTCCTGTTATTACTGCCCTTGTATTATATACAACCTTGGTTTGTGTGTGACTGTGATTAACTACAACCACATAAATCCTTTTTCATATCTGAATATCTTGAAAGTTGTTTTTGTTTCTCCAGTGGGTAATATTGAAAAAAACTACTTATGTGTTACATCTAAGCAGGACTTTTATTTATGTGATATTTATGTGTATTATCATTCTTTTGTGTTTTATGTCACTTAGGACTATGGCACCCAAGCGTACCAATCTCTGTAAACCCCTCTTCAGTGACCCTGAGAATTATATCATTGTCCAAGCATTTAGGTGACACTGTGGCTTTCTGCTTGACAGAGACCATGTAGATATGCCTGGAAGAATGCAAATTTGCATCAGGTAGTAAATGATGTCAACGCTGCTGGGCATATAATCAGGTGTGTCATAGGGCCACTGACATGATAGCACTGGCCTGGAGCAGAGCAGCTGCAGTGACTCATAGGTAGATGGCTACCAGATGGCTACCATTGGGGGCCTGCAACAGAGCCACCACTGACACCAAATGAAGAGTTTCTGTCCACTGTCAGGGATCCAGAGAGCTTAGTGGAAAGTGCACAACAGCATGTGATCGATGCTGGTGCTGCTGTTTCAGGGAGGACAAGTATATTCCAGGAGGAGCTACCAGGTAGGCTTACCTATGTCAATTGTTAAAGATTCCTTCTATAATAAAATATTAACAGCAATACTTAATAACAATTTTTGGGTGGGGAGCTAGTTATAAAGATTGATACAGTTAACAACACATTCTGGTTCATTACACATGGGCTTGGGGTGGATGTGTCAACCAAGTTTGTGCTAAATGTATTGTTAATGGACATATAAAAGGCCAAAACATTTTCACCCCATGTTACTGTTAATTGTGATGATAGTGTACATCCCTTTTGCTTAACTTCTTCCAGGACCATCCACTCTAGGAAGTGTGGCGTCATCTGCAATGGTAAGCCAAACATTTTTTTAATGTCAATACTGATGAGCAGTTCACAGAAATATTTATTTTATCCATATGTGATGTGTGTATCAGGACTGTGTGTGTACTGTTGTACTGCCTGTAATAGTGGCACCACTATTTGTTTGTTAGCATATATTGAACTGTAACAGTGTAGTTATTAATTTCTTTCTTGTGATTGTTGCTTATTATCACAAGTAATCCTGATAGTGGAAGTGTAGGACTGTTACCACCTGATGTCAGAGTACTGGCAGACACTGATGATGATGGCTGGCAAACACAGGCACAGTTGGGGATGCAGAGGTTGAATCTGACACTGAGGTAGATATTTAGCCATCCCCTTTGATTCCATTGGACACAGCAAGTAGGCCTATGTCAACCCATTCCAGTAAGCCCTCAGATATTGGACAGGTGGAGAGTGAGACACTCAGTCAGGATAGTGTGGTTACTACAGCTTCAGTGCCTGTTGACTCTGGCCATAGCCAAAATGTGGGTGAGGTGTCACACAGGAGGGTTGTTTGGGGTGCTCAGAGGAGGCCTGCTGTCAGTCCTCCTGATCCAACCAAGTGTTTCTTTCTGTGTCACTTGAGGTATGTTTAGGGCCATCATGGAGACACACGCATGTTCCAATAGGGCCTCCGTAGAAATGCTTAGGGTTCTAGATCTGGCACAGGCTGACATATGTGACTGCTTCTCCCATGTTGCCGAATCAATGGCTCCGATAAATGATACATTGGAATGGGCAGTGTCTGTGATGGAGCATCTGCTGGGAAGGGGACAGCATCCACGTGGAGTAGGTCAGCCACATCATCTGATGTTAGCTGATGTGCCGGCGCCCGATAACGTTCCCATAGTTGCACTACTTTCACTGTTCCATCAGTGGTTGTAGTGTCCACACCCAGATGAGGCAGGCCATGGGGTCATGGTCTAGGGCATACGTGTGAGGAGAGCTCATCCAGCAGACATCAGTCGCGTTCAGGTAGCAGCAGTGCATCTGACTGTAGGTGTAAACGTGCCAGTGCAACTCCTGGCAGAGTGAGTTCTCATGGTTGGGTATGACGACGATGAACTGCCACCTCTACCATGCATAGTTCACACCTGTCCAGCATACCAAGATGTAGAGCTATCATAGAGCTTGGCTCTGTTATTGCAGACACTCACACACCACTTTCACCTGGAATGCCCATACAGACACACACACACACACGCACACACACACACACACACACACACACACACACACACACACACACACACACACACACACACACACACACACACAACAGTTGCATGGTTCATTCATGAGGCTTAAAGCTTATTCTGTCTCAGTGGCCACATCATACTTTATCCAAATGTCTGCTTGTTTCTCTTTCTTACTCACACTCGCTCAATTACCTTTTGTGTCAGCCTAGGCTTCCTGTAGCCCTGACACAACATCCTGTGCAAGTGATGATAACTGTGCCATATTCTTGTTTTCTATCTTTTGGATTCATGGATACATAAGCTTTGTATTCCATGCTCAGGGTGCATAGCTGACGTAGGGCTTAGTACACCTCTGTTTGTGATGCTGTTTTGCTAATTGTACTGCTTTCTTACCAGTTTTTGTAATGTGTACATGCCTCCCACACTGTTATAGCAGCAAAGCTGGACCAAGCCATAAATAAAAGTGAGGCAAAGGCTGTACAATAGGGAGACTTTCTAAATATTTTGGTCATACAAAATTAGACAGTTGATAGGATCAAACAGTTTTTGCATAACTATTTTTAAGATTTTTCTGAGGGATATGAAGTCTGAAACTGAACTGTGTGTCATTATTTTCTAACTTCTCTCTTTATTGATTTGCCAGTACAAACGTATGAGGCCAAACTGAGGACATTTGGTGGCCATCAATACTTTTGAGAGGTATGAATGTGTGAATCTTTGATGCCTGTGGCCTATTACTTGACAGAAGACACATGTATTCACGTAAGTCACTGCTGTCACATGTTGAAGACATTGCTGTAAAAATCACCCACCTTTTACTTACATTACCAAGCAGCAGTATGCAAGGATAAGCCGTTCATTTGTATTATTACACATTTTTTTAATATTCCAGATTCAGCACTTACTTTGCAAATCTGGCAGTTGCTACAGTTTTAGTTCAGGGCTGAGTCTGTCTGATTCTATAAGTACACAGCCATTACATGGGTAGGTAAAGGTTGTGAGCATTGCCTGGTATCAATATTATTGTATGCATGTGTGTAGGATGGAAGGTTTTAGCCCCTTAGGTGGTGAGTGAGTGTGCTATGCATTGCCTGTTAGCCAATGAGAGGGCATATTGAGCACACCTACATCTGCCTACACCCACAGCAGCTGCTGGATCCCCCTCTGACTCCTCATCTGTGTGTGGCTGTGGTGACCTTGCCATTGGTCATGGGATGTGTGCCCTTCCCTCTTGCTGATCCTGCTGAAGCTGTTTTCTCAGGGTGATGATGATGTGAAGCATGGCATAGACAGTGAAGATTTCAGTACATGTACATGGATTGTACTGCAGGGCTCCCCAAGATGTATCTAGGCACCAGAACTGCGACTTCAGCAGCCCAAATGTTTTATGATATTTTATTTATTTATTTATTTATATTTGTTGACCGGGAGTGTCCGACTGGACGTAGGTCTATTTTCAGTGGAGGCCCAGGGAGAAAAGCTCCACAGTTAAAATAAACAGACAGTAGTTACATTGGATTTAATTTTTTTCTTCTTTCGGCTTTTCCCAGTTGGGGGTCGCCACAGCGGAATTCCGGTCCGCTAATGATTGGTAGTTGATTTTTACGTGCCGTGTTACCAGCCCTGATGATTGGATTTCATAGTGAATAATAATTTACATAGCAATTACTTACAACATATTTACAGATGAAGAACATAGTACATCAGTAGACAACTATAATCTTTATCTGTGAAGTACATAACAGACATTAACAAATGTTACAATAAGAAGTTCCTGCTGTATAATAAGTACTAGGCTTATGAGCATCTGAGCTTGCTATAATCAAGGTAGTTAGTGGAGTGGAAAGAAATGTAGTGGTTGGATGGGGTGAGTGATATTAGAGTGGGAGTTGCAAGGGCATAGCCAGCATGTTTTTAGGTGCGCTTTTAGTAAAGTTTTGAAGTGGGTGCATGATGGTATGGAGGTAATTGTGAGTGGGAGGGAGTTCCATAATTTGGCTATGGTGCAAGAGAATAGTGCTTCACCAGCAGGGTTATTAGCTTTAGTGATCTGCAAGTGATTTTTGTTGCTGGATCTTAGTGGTGTGGTGGTGCGATAAGGTTGGAGTTGATTCTGGAGGGATGGGACATTTAGTGGATGGTTTACTAGTTTGTTGGCAAGTGAGAGTTGATACCATTGAAGGAGGTGAGGGAGTTCAAGCCAGCCCAGTTCAGCAAGTGAGAGACAGTGGTGACTACAGTAGGATGCCCCTGTGGCGAATTTGGCAATTTTGTTGTAGCAGGTCTCTAGCTTGTTTAGATTGCATTGCCTTAGGTTGGTATATATTGGAGACGCATAAAGTAGGGTGGAGATAAGGTGGGAATTTGCTACTGAAATCTTTGCTGCTTTGGTGAGAAGTTGCTTATTTCTGTATAACACTCCTAGTTTTTTGTGGACTTTTTTATGGTCATGGATATGTGAATGTCAAATTTTAGTTTATTGTCTATACTCCTAGCAGTTTTGTGTGTTCAGTTGGGTATATAGTGGTGTTGTCTTTTGCTGTGATGTTAAAGTGAGAGTTGTTTTGAGTATGTTTGGTGGGTTGGAAGATGAGTAGTTTAGTTTTGTTTGGGTTGAGTATTAATTGGGCATCGGATAACCAAGTTTCAACAGAGGAAAAGGCTTCCTGTGTGACTTTTTGCAGTTTGGGTAGGGACTGGGCTGAGCAGATGATGGTTGAGTCATCTGTGTATTGTATGAGTGTACCATGTTTGGTGGCAGAGGCTAGATTACTGGTGAAAACAGAGAAGAGTAGGGGTCCAAGGATGGATCCTTGGGGAACCCCTATGGAGACAGGTAGCTGTGGAGATATGTCATTATTCCATACAATGGATTGCTGGCGGTCAGACAGGTAACTCTGAAACCAGTTGGTGACTGATTGTGAGAAGGACAGGTTATTGAGGACAGCGATAAGTTGTTTGTGTGGGACCATGTCAAATGCTTTAGATAGGTCTAGGAAAGTAGCAGAGGAGAGATAGCTATTGTTTTTATGCTGAAGGATAGTGTTAGTAAAGGAGAGTAAGGCAGTGGTGGTGCTATGGTTTGGATGGAAACCATGCTGAGTTTTGGAAAGGAGGTTGTTAGTAAGGAGGTAGTCTGAGACCTGAGAGTGTATGCATCTCTCTAGTATTTTGGAGAGTGGAGAGAGAATAGCTATGGGGCAGTAATTGGTTAGTTCTGTGGAGGGTCCGCCTTTGTGGAGGGGAATTATGTGTGATACTTTCCACAGTGTGGGAACGTAACTTTCTGACAGAGATCAGTTAATCAAGATGGATACTGGGTAGGCCAGAGCATCAGCTGCGATTTGTAGGTATTTACTTGGGAGGTTGTCTGCTGCTAATTTGGTGGGCTTAAGTTTAGTTAAGAGTTTTTTTATGTTGGAGGTAGATACAGGAGAAAAAGAGAAGGCAGTGGGGAGATTACTAGTTGAAGGTGTGGGTTGGAGGGGAGGGGGGTTGTGTTGTTTAGCTAGTGATAGTATGGTTTGTGTGAAGTGTGTGTTGAATGAGGTAGCAATATTTTCTGTGGAGTGAGGGATGTTAGAAGGAGGAGTACTGACTTTACCTGGGTGGGGATGGAGTTTATGGAGGACCAGAATTGTTTGGGGCTGTGTTGGGAGGAGTCTAAGGCAGACTGGTAGTATTGGAGTTTGTCATGTTTTATTAGCTTTTTGACTCTACTGCGTAGTTCTAGGAATTTCTGTCTAGTTGAGGGGGTTTTGGTTTTGCACCAGTGCTCCCAGGCTTTATCCCTGTTTTTCATTTCTGACTTAGTGGTTTTCTGTAGCCATTGGGAGGGTTGTGCTTTGATTCTGGAAAGTCTTATGGGGGCATGGTAATTAGGGATGCTCAGGAAGGTAGTATTAAAAAAATTCAACTGCATCATCAAGACTGAGGTACTTTAGAGGATGCCAGTTACATTCTTTGTGGTATGAGATGAACGTGAGTGGGTTAAAGTTTAGTTTTTTATGTATTTGACGGTAGATGACAGGTTTAGCTTGGTATAGGTATTTTTTGAGTAGGAATGTTGGGGAGTGATCACTGAGGCTATCTGATAAGCAGCCTGTTATATATGACTGGGGGCTCTTACTGACTAGTATCCAATCCAGGGTAGTGTACTTGCTGGAGTTTTTATTTATCCTGATTGGTGACTGGACTAGTTGGGTGAAGCCATGAAGGTTTACTTGATGGGTTGGATGGTTGCCAGAACAGGATTGCCATTCAATATTGAAATCACCTAAAATGATAGTTTCCTAGGGGAGATGGTGGGTAGACCAGCTGAGGAGGTTTTCTAGTGGATGGATGTTTTGGCCAGGTGGGAAGTAGCATCCAATTATGTTGATGGTTTTGTTTTGGTTTATTTTGAGGTTGGTATATATTTCTTCATTGCCTATTTGTGGAGCTGATGATGATTTTAAGATCTGGATGTTTAGATGCTGTTTAAATATTATAGCTACACCGCCTCCTTTCTTGTTTAGCCGGTCTACTGTTAGTATGCCATAACCTGTAGGGAGTATTTGCTCACTGGTAATGTGAGGTTTTAGCCAGGTTTCTGTCAGGATGACTATATCTGGGGAGTACAAGTCTATGGTGGCATGGAGTTCATGGACTTTGTTGGATATACTTCTAATATTTAGGCTTAGTAGAAGGAAGTCACTTGGCTTTCTATTGGCTGTAATATGGGAGAAGTTGTGGTTTCTAGTCTGATTATGAGGATTGGGTTGGGGTTGGGGTTGGAGATGGTAGGGCCAGGGTTGGGGTGGATGTCTCCACTTAGGGCTAGTTCTGATATGCATGAGGTTATTAGTTTTCTCAGTTTTTGAATGTGTTTGTTTATAAGGGAACTTTATGATTGTGCTCTGTGGGTAATAGGTATGGTGGGAGGGTTACTATGTTAAGTTGTAGGGATGCTTTATGTTTTAGTAATATAGTTGGCAGAATATGTGGGGGGTGCATAGGGATGGTTCTTGAGTTGGTGGGAGGGGATCTGAGAGAGGATGAGACATGAGTGGTGGTGTGAGTAGTAGTACAGTGGTAGTGATTGAGTGGGGGAATGATGGAGCTTTGGTAGGATGTAACATATGCAAGGAGAGTGCATGCAGTGAGCATAGGTAAGGTATGCTTGTGCATGTTAGTTGAGGAGGTGCCAACATACATCCTGACAGGTGCAGTGCAACCCGAATGCAGAATATCTATCGCAGCAGACTGCTGGCCGCCTGACATTGCAGATGCTGAGGTAACAGCCAACATCTACAAAGTAAAACACACAGCAGCAATGGTATGAGATGGTGTCCTGGGCTTAGTGCAACATGGACTCCAAGATGAATGGAATGCCAAACCACACTACTGCTCAATGTCAGCCTTACCACAGAATATGTACCCAAAGAGCAGTGTACAATAACAGTGGTCCTTCTCAACAAAGGTGTTGCCTGAATGGATACTGAAAACTACTACCCCAGAATCCTGAGAAGCTCGGTCTGCACAGCTATGGAAAGGATCAGCATGTACCACAGGCATAAAGATATTGGGGACCTACTGACACCGGACCCTACCCAGTGTGGCTTTCTTAAGTGCAGATCCTGCCCCTAAACATGTTTGACTCAATGGAAACAGTCATTAAGGTCATTGATGAGGGCAATGTGGTCCACACAGCGTAGCTGGACCTTGCAAAGGCTTCTATACAATACCCTACGTGTTCATTATAAATAAGCTCACCAGCTTAAATATAAACCCCTATGTCAGTAGAGGGGTTGCAAACCAGACCAAGGACAGAACAGACATGGTCAGACATGCTGCAGCCATGTCAGACTACAAACCAGATATAACTGGCATCCCACAAGGCTTGGTCCTGGGATCTCCCTCGTCTGGTATATATGTCCCATAGGTACAGGCAAACATGGAAGGACTGTGTCCGAACATGTTTGCAGAGGACTAAAAACTGCTCACCACATATGATCCACCAGCTGACACAAGCATCCCACAAAAGGGCCACATAGAAACAGACAACTGGTGCCATAGCCATGTCAGCAAGCTAATTGCAGAAACGTGTATAGTCATCCCCCGTGGATATACATTAAGTGCCCACCAATTACCACATAGGTGTTAACCCATTATGTAGTTAACATGTAATGAGAGACCTGGGGACACAAGGTGATAGATATCCTGCATTGGACAAACATGTGCTGTAGTGTTTACAGAAACATACCATATACCCACCTAATCATGAAGGTTGTCAGATCTAGATAAGGGGAGGTCATTGTGGCTCTGCAGTCATCCTTCATCAGCGGTACAATTGACTACAATAGCCCCTGTGGGATGTACCTCAGCAGACATCTCCATCAACCGTAAAGTCCCCAACAGTACCTCACCAGGAGTATCAAAGAGCTTGCACAGATGCCATGTGTTGCCTGTGTTGCTGGTATCAATAAACATGCTGCACCTTGTACAATCTGAATGGCAGTGAGCTATGCACATGAGAGACCTGAACCCCAGCACTGACTTACATAGGACAAGCTGTACTGCATGATCCATAACACAGAAGCCACCCCCACCCATGAGTGAACCCCCAGTACAGGCTACCCATAGAGTCACTATCAATCTTCCTCAATAGGAATCTTGATGAGTGGATGGGAGATGGTAGCTTTATCCTGGGTATCACTGTTATGTCACAGGTAGACAGAGGCACAGTATACTAACCATGACATATGTCATGGCAAACTCCACTTACAATGTGTGTTGAAGGACAAACACACTCTCCAACTAGCATTAGACATGGACTAGGGCACATCGCTAGTGTTTGCAAATGTACACCTATGTTGTGGAATACACTACCAATGTTGGACAAGCCTGGTTTAAGTAGTTCATATCTGAACAGAATGCAACATGGTCAGATGTACACAACTGGCCCCTAACCAGGCTGTTGTGCTCACTATCGAAATGTAAAGCAGTGATAGCACTAAAGCCCAGGATATTGTCCACCACAGTCAAAGTACTACCAGTACACTATACAGTACTACAGGGTTAGGTCATTGTGAAAGGATGTTGACAACTGTATGCAAAGTATCCCATGCAAACACTGCAGGCACAGTATAATCCTGTTGTGTTCACACACAAAGCAGTTGTTCAGTAACTACACAACATGACACACAACACACAACCATAAATGGGTGATATTTGTTGAAGTTCACACTCATCCACAAATGTGGTGGGCTGCAGAGTCCAACATATGGAATGCTCACACTGGGCATGCTCACACACTTTGATAAATGAGACATATGTCAGACAACATGCCATGGGAAGGCTGAACTGGGCATGCTCACACACTTAGGCCAAATCTCAGTTTAGCAGTTGGACACACATATCTGGTATTTTTATGTGTTATTCCAGGAACCAACCACATTACAGCAGTCTGCCCAGTGCACACAGTTAAATGACTACAGAGACATACGTGATATAGTGGATCCCTCCCATATGCAAACATCTTCCACAGATGCACAAGTTGTTCATACAAACAGGGAATGCTATGGCAATAAAGATGTGCAAACAGTCTACCAGCAACAAATAATGTGCATTTGACAATTAAACATATGGGTGTAGAGGTCAACACTAGGCTGTTTGCCCTAGGGAATGACAGCTAAGCCAGAGTGTGCTTGGTGTCTGCCTCCCCACAGGATGCACATTCCCCTTTCTAAACACCGATGATGTCAGCACCCTATAAGTACAGCAGGAGAAAAGAAACTTCCCAGTAATGCGAATAGCGCGCTCTGCTAATGCGTCTGTTACGTGTCATAACATAGTTAGGTAGGGGTTTGAATCCTGCAAATGCTCAGTGTGTGTGTGTGTGTAAGTCTGTGGGAAAGAAATGTCCCTTTTGGCAACTAGTAGGAAAACACTCTATAAGTATAGCAGGAGAAGGGAAACCTCCCAGTAATGCGAATAGCGCGCTCTATTAATGCGTCCGTCACAAGTATCATAACATAGTTAGATAGGGGTTTGAATCTTGCAAATGCTTAGTGAGTGGGGTTGGTGTGTGTGTAAGTCTGTCGGAGAGAAATGTCCCTTTTGGCAACTGGGAAAATACACTACAGGATGCACATTCCCCTTTCTAAACACCGATGATGTCAGCACTCTATAAGTACAGCAGGAGAAGCGAAACAACCAGTAATGCAAATAGCGCGCTCTGCTAATGCATCCATCTCAAGTGTCATAACATAGTTAAGTAGGGGTTTAAATTCTGCGAATGGCAAGTGTGTGTGTTTGTTTGAGGGGGGGTTAGTGTGTGTGAGGACAATGTCCCTTTTGGCAACTAGGTGAAAAGACTACAGGATGCACATTTCCCTTTCTAAACACTGATGATGTCAGCACCCTATAAGTACAGCAAGAGAAGGGAAACCTCCCAGTAATGTGAATAGCACACTCTGCTAATGTGTCCATCTCGAGTGTCATAACATAGTCAGATAGGGGTTTGAATCCTGCAAATGGCAAGTGTGTATTTTTGGCTGAGGGGGGTTAGTGTGTGTGAGGACAATGTCCCTTTTGGCAACTAGGTGAACAGACTACAGGATGCACATTTCCCTTTCTAAACACTGTTGATGTCAGCACCCTATAAGTACAGCAAGAGAAGGAAAACCTTTCAGTAATGCGAATAGCACACTCTGCTAATGTGTCTGTCTCGAGTGTCATAACATAGTCAGATAGGGATCTGAATCCTGCTGATGGCAAGTGTGTGTTTTTGGCTGAGGGGGGGGTTAGTGTGTGTGAGGACAATGTCCCTTTTGGCAACTAGGTGAACAGACTACAGGATGCACATTTCCCTTTCTAAACACTGATGATGTCAGCACCCTATAAGTACAGCAAGAGAAGAAAAACCTCCCAGTAATGTGAATAGCACACTCTGCTAATGTGTCCGTTTTGGGTATCATAACATAGTCAGCTAGGGGTTTGAATCCTGCAAGTGTGTGTTTTGGCTGAGGGGGTTAGTGTGTGTGAGGAAAATGTCCCTTTTGGCAACTAGGTGAACAGACTACAGGATGTACATTCCCTTTTAAACACTGTTCAGCTGAAGGCCATGGCTCTGGCACAAGTTG
Organism: Protopterus annectens; assembly: GCF_019279795.1. Lineage (NCBI taxonomy): Eukaryota > Metazoa > Chordata > Ceratodontiformes > Protopteridae > Protopterus > Protopterus annectens. The sequence goes on from NC_056737.1 coordinate 1,076,917,928, forward strand.
TCTGTTTCTATGATGCCCCTTTGGAAGATGCTTGTGTCGGCTGGAGAGTCGATTATGATGGCCAGTTCGCAGTCATCTGCATATTTGGTCAGCCACAGTCCGTCCATGTTGGCCTGTACCTCCAATAAATATATACCAAACAAGAGAGGTCCCAGGACTGAGCCTTGTGGGACACAGCACGTAACTGGTTTGGAGTCTGGCATGGCTCCAGCAATTCTAACCATGTGGGTTCTGTCCTTGAGCCACTGTGATATCCATCTAGTGACATAGGGGCTTATATTTAAGCTGGTGAGCTTCTCTAGAATGCCCAAGTGGGGTATTGTTGTGAAGGCTTTTGCAAGGTCCAGGTAGGCTGTGTGAACCACCTTCCCCTCGTCAATGACCTTGGTGACTGTTTCAAAGAAATCAACCAGGTTAAACCTGGTAGTGCTGGTGTGCTCTCAGTAGCCCTGAACCAGGCATCTGTTACTGCACAGATATCGATGTTCTCCATGCCAAGGAGTGTTTTGGGTGCATGCATCTGGAGGTTTAGACTTCTGGCATTGGGTAGCATTACTCTTAGTTTCTTATCCCTTGTGATACCTATGAAGGTGGGTTTGTCATTTGAGCCTTGCCTAACATAGGCACTATAGGGGTAGCAAGAGCCTTTGCCAATATCTGAAAGCCCAGGGGTGACAGGTGCAGGCCGTCCCTAGTGAAGCAGGTAGTTCAACAGAAGATGAATATGTGAAGGTGTAGTGCCTGTGATTAGTTAGCAGTAGCATATATGACTGCTCACGTGGACACATGCCAGGTAAGTCATATGCACTGTGTCACAGGCAATGTACATGTGAACAGGACAAACAGTGACAGCCTGTCAAGTGGGACATGTACATACATATAATAAGCTATGCAGATGGCACTAGGAGTCCACAGAAGCTCTATAACTGCATTGCAGGTGTGATCAGTATTCCAGGTAATTGCAAGCAAACATGCATGCAAACAAAGCTACAGTAAACAGGGCTGCATGTAGTCCATTGTACAACAAACAAGCTGTACCAGTTGCAGTAGGTAACACTGCAAATATGCAGGCACTTTAGAGGATGCCAGTTACATTCTTTGTGGTATGAGATGAGCGTGAGTGGGTTAAAGTTTAGTTTTTATGTATTTGACGGTAGATGACAGGTTTAGCTTGGTATAGGTATTTTTGAGTAGGAATGTTGGGGAGTGATCACTGAGGCTATCTGATAAGCAGCCTGTTATATGACTGGGGGCTCTTACTGACTAGTATCCAATCCAGGGTAGTGTACTTGCTGGAGTTTTTATTTATCCTGATTGGTGACTGGACTAGTTGGGTGAAGCCATGAAGGTTTACTTGATGGGTTGGATGGTTGCCAGAACAGGATTGCCATTCAATATTGAAATCACCTAAAATGATAGTTTCCTAGGGGAGATGGTGGGTAGACCAGCTGAGGAGGTTTTCTAGTGGATGGATGTTTTGGCCAGGTGGGAAGTAGCATCCAATTATGTTGATGGTTTTGTTTTGGTTTATTTTGAGGTTGGTATATATTTCTTCATTGCCTATTTGTGGAGCTGATGATGATTTTAAGATCTGGATGTTTAGATGCTGTTTAAATATTATAGCTACACCGCCTCCTTTCTTGTTTAGCCGGTCTACTGTTAGTATGCCATAACCTGTAGGGAGTATTTGCTCACTGGTAATGTGAGGTTTTAGCCAGGTTTCTGTCAGGATGACTATATCTGGGGAGTACAAGTCTATGGTGGCATGGAGTTCATGGACTTTGTTGGATATACTTCTAATATTTAGGCTTAGTAGAAGGAAGTCACTTGGCTTTCTATTGGCTGTAATATGGGAGAAGTTGTGGTTTCTAGTCTGATTATGAGGATTGGGTTGGGGTTGGGGTTGGAGATGGTAGGGCCAGGGTTGGGGTGGATGTCTCCACTTAGGGCTAGTTCTGATATGCATGAGGTTATTAGTTTTCTCAGTTTTTGAATGTGTTTGTTTATAAGGGAACTTTATGATTGTGCTCTGTGGGTAATAGGTATGGTGGGAGGGTTACTATGTTAAGTTGTAGGGATGCTTTATGTTTTAGTAATATAGTTGGCAGAATATGTGGGGGGTGCATAGGGATGGTTCTTGAGTTGGTGGGAGGGGATCTGAGAGAGGATGAGACATGAGTGGTGGTGTGAGTAGTAGTACAGTGGTAGTGATTGAGTGGGGGAATGATGGAGCTTTGGTAGGATGTAACATATGCAAGGAGAGTGCATGCAGTGAGCATAGGTAAGGTATGCTTGTGCATGTTAGTTGAGGAGGTGCCAACATACATCCTGACAGGTGCAGTGCAACCCCCCCCCCCCCCGAATGCAGAATATCTATCCCAGCAGACTGCTGGCCCCCTGACATTGCAGATGCTGAGGTAACAGCCAACATCTACAAAGTAAAACACACAGCAGCAATGGTATGAGATGGTGTCCTGGGCTTAGTGCAACATGGACTCCAAGATGAATGGAATGCCAAACCACACTACTGCTCAATGTCAGCCTTACCACAGAATATGTACCCAAAGAGCAGTGTACAATAACAGTGGTCCTTCTCAACAAAGGTGTTGCCTGAATGGATACTGAAAACTACTACCCCAGAATCCTGAGAAGCTCGGTCTGCACAGCTATGGAAAGGATCAGCATGTACCACAGGCATAAAGATATTGGGGACCTACTGACACGGACCCTACCCAGTGTGGCTTTCTTAAGTGCAGATCCTGCCCCTAAACATGTTTGACTCAATGGAAACAGTCATTAAGGTCATTGATGAGGGCAATGTGGTCCACACAGCGTAGCTGGACCTTGCAAAGGCTTCTATACAATACCCTACGTGTTCATTATAAATAAGCTCACCAGCTTAAATATAAACCCCTATGTCAGTAGAGGGGTTGCAAACCAGACCAAGGACAGAACAGACATGGTCAGACATGCTGCAGCCATGTCAGACTACAAACCAGATATAACTGGCATCCCACAAGGCTTGGTCCTGGGATCTCCCTCGTCTGGTATATATGTCCCATAGGTACAGGCAAACATGGAAGGACTGTGTCCGAACATGTTTGCAGAGGACTACAAACTGCTCACCACATATGATCCACCAGCTGACACAAGCATCCCACAAAGGGCCACATAGAAACAGACAACTGGTGCCATAGCCATGTCAGCAAGCTAATTGCAGAAACGTGTATAGTCATCCCCCGTGGATATACATTAAGTGCCCACCAATTACCACATAGGTGTTAACCCATTATGTAGTTAACATGTAATGAGAGACCTGGGGACACAAGGTGATAGATATCCTGCATTGGACAAACATGTGCTGTAGTGTTTACAGAAACATACCATATACCCACCTAATCATGAAGGTTGTCAGATCTAGATAAGGGAGGTCATTGTGGCTCTGCAGTCATCCTTCATCAGCGGTACAATTGACTACAATAGCCCTGTGGGATGTACCTCAGCAGACATCTCCATCAACCGTAAAGTCCCCAACAGTACCTCACCAGGAGTATCAAAGAGCTTGCACAGATGCCATGTGTTGCCTGTGTTGCTGGTATCAATAAACATGCTGCACCTTGTACAATCTGAATGGCAGTGAGCTATGCACATGAGAGACCTGAACCCCAGCACTGACTTACATAGGACAAGCTGTACTGCATGATCCATAACACAGAAGCCACCCCCACCCATGAGTGAACCCCAGTACAGGCTACCCATAGAGTCACTATCAATCTTCCTCAATAGGAATCTTGATGAGTGGATGGGAGATGGTAGCTTTATCCTGGGTATCACTGTTATGTCACAGGTAGACAGAGGCACAGTATACTAACCATGACATATGTCATGGCAAACTCCACTTACAATGTGTGTTGAAGGACAAACACACTCTCCAACTAGCATTAGACATGGACTAGGGCACATCGCTAGTGTTTGCAAATGTACACCTATGTTGTGGAATACACTACCAATGTTGGACAAGCCTGGTTTAAGTAGTTCATATCTGAACAGAATGCAACATGGTCAGATGTACACAACTGGCCCCTAACCAGGCTGTTGTGCTCACTATCGAAATGTAAAGCAGTGATAGCACTAAAGCCCAGGATATTGTCCACCACAGTCAAAGTACTACCAGTACACTATACAGTACTACAGGGTTAGGTCATTGTGAAAGGATGTTGACAACTGTATGCAAAGTATCCCATGCAAACACTGCAGGCACAGTATAATCCTGTTGTGTTCACACACAAAGCAGTTGTTCAGTAACTACACAACATGACACACAACACACAACCATAAATGGGTGATATTTGTTGAAGTTCACACTCATCCACAAATGTGGTGGGCTGCAGAGTCCAACATATGGAATGCTCACACTGGGCATGCTCACACACTTTGATAAATGAGACATATGTCAGACAACATGCCATGGGAAGGCTGAACTGGGCATGCTCACACACTTAGGCCAAATCTCAGTTTAGCAGTTGGACACACATATCTGGTATTTTTATGTGTTATTCCAGGAACCAACCACATTACAGCAGTCTGCCCAGTGCACACAGTTAAATGACTACAGAGACATACGTGATATAGTGGATCCCTCCCATATGCAAACATCTTCCACAGATGCACAAGTTGTTCATACAAACAGGGAATGCTATGGCAATAAAGATGTGCAAACAGTCTACCAGCAACAAATAATGTGCATTTGACAATTAAACATATGGGTGTAGAGGTCAACACTAGGCTGTTTGCCCTAGGGAATGACAGCTAAGCCAGAGTGTGCTTGGTGTCTGCCTCCCCACAGGATGCACATTCCCCTTTCTAAACACCGATGATGTCAGCACCCTATAAGTACAGCAGGAGAAAAGAAACTTCCCAGTAATGCGAATAGCGCGCTCTGCTAATGCGTCTGTTACGTGTCATAACATAGTTAGGTAGGGGTTTGAATCCTGCAAATGCTCAGTGTGTGTGTGTGTGTAAGTCTGTGGGAAAGAAATGTCCCTTTTGGCAACTAGTAGGAAAACACTCTATAAGTATAGCAGGAGAAGGGAAACCTCCCAGTAATGCGAATAGCGCGCTCTATTAATGCGTCCGTCACAAGTATCATAACATAGTTAGATAGGGGTTTGAATCTTGCAAATGCTTAGTGAGTGGGGTTGGTGTGTGTGTAAGTCTGTCGGAGAGAAATGTCCCTTTTGGCAACTGGGAAAATACACTACAGGATGCACATTCCCCTTTCTAAACACCGATGATGTCAGCACTCTATAAGTACAGCAGGAGAAGCGAAACAACCAGTAATGCAAATAGCGCGCTCTGCTAATGCATCCATCTCAAGTGTCATAACATAGTTAAGTAGGGGTTTAAATTCTGCGAATGGCAAGTGTGTGTGTTTGTTTGAGGGGGGGTTAGTGTGTGTGAGGACAATGTCCCTTTTGGCAACTAGGTGAAAAGACTACAGGATGCACATTTCCCTTTCTAAACACTGATGATGTCAGCACCCTATAAGTACAGCAAGAGAAGGGAAACCTCCCAGTAATGTGAATAGCACACTCTGCTAATGTGTCCATCTCGAGTGTCATAACATAGTCAGATAGGGGTTTGAATCCTGCAAATGGCAAGTGTGTGATTTTGGCTGAGGGGGTTAGTGTGTGTGAGGACAATGTCCCTTTTGGCAACTAGGTGAACAGACTACAGGATGCACATTTCCCTTTCTAAACACTGTTGATGTCAGCACCCTATAAGTACAGCAAGAGAAGGAAAACCTTTCAGTAATGCGAATAGCACACTCTGCTAATGTGTCTGTCTCGAGTGTCATAACATAGTCAGATAGGGATCTGAATCCTGCTGATGGCAAGTGTGTGTTTTTGGCTGAGGGGGGTTAGTGTGTGTGAGGACAATGTCCCTTTTGGCAACTAGGTGAACAGACTACAGGATGCACATTTCCCTTTCTAAACACTGATGATGTCAGCACCCTATAAGTACAGCAAGAGAAGAAAAACCTCCCAGTAATGTGAATAGCACACTCTGCTAATGTGTCCGTTTTGAGTGTCATAACATAGTCAGATAGGGGTTTGAATCCTGCAAGTGTGTGTTTTTGGCTGAGGGGGGTTAGTGTGTGTGAGGACAATGTCCCTTTTGGCAACTAGGTGAACAGACTACAGGATGCACATTCCCCTTTTTAAACACTGTTCAGCTGAAGGCCATGGCTCTGGCACAAGTTGTCTGTTTCTATGATGCCCCTTTGGAAGATGCTTGTGTCGGCTGGAGAGTCGATTATGATGGCCAGTTCGCAGTCATCTGCATATTTGGTCAGCCACAGTCCGTCCATGTTGGCCTGTACCTCCAATAAATATATACCAAACAAGAGAGGTCCCAGGACTGAGCCTTGTGGGACACAGCACGTAACTGGTTTGGAGTCTGGCATGGCTCCAGCAATTCTAACCATGTGGGTTCTGTCCTTGAGCCACTGTGATATCCATCTAGTGACATAGGGGCTTATATTTAAGCTGGTGAGCTTCTCTAGAATGCCCAAGTGGGGTATTGTTGTGAAGGCTTTGCAAGGTCCAGGTAGGCTGTGTGAACCACCTTCCCCTCGTCAATGACCTTGGTGACTGTTTCAAAGAAATCAACCAGGTTAAACCTGGTAGTGCTGGTGTGCTCTCAGTAGCCCTGAACCAGGCATCTGTTACTGCACAGATATCGATGTTCTCCATGCCAAGGAGTGTTTTGGGTGCATGCATCTGGAGGTTTAGACTTCTGGCATTGGGTAGCATTACTCTTAGTTTCTTATCCCTTGTGATACCTATGAAGGTGGGTTTGTCATTTGAGCCTTGCCTAACATAGGCACTATGGGGGTAGCAAGAGCCTTTGCCAATATCTGAAAGCCCAGGGGTGACAGGTGCAGGCCGTCCCTAGTGAAGCAGGTAGTTCAACAGAAGATGAATATGTGAAGGTGTAGTGCCTGTGATTAGTTAGCAGTAGCATATATGACTGCTCACGTGGACACATGCCAGGTAAGTCATATGCACTGTGTCACAGGCAATGTACATGTGAACAGGACAAACAGTGACAGCCTGTCAAGTGGGACATGTACATACATATAATAAGCTATGCAGATGGCACTAGGAGTCCACAGAAGCTCTATAACTATGCATTGCAGGTGTGATCAGTATTCCAGGGTAATTGCAAGCAAACATGCATGCAAACAAAGCTACAGTAAACAGGGCTGCATGTAGTCCATTGTACAACAAACAAGCTGTACCAGTTGCAGTAGGTAACACTGCAAATATGCAGGCACTATGCACATGTACATGGAAATACACGGGTCAGATGGCTAGGGTCCAGTCTCAGTGCACACAAGTGTACAGACCATGTACTGTCAGGATGTACAATAACTGGATGGAAACCCATGTGCTCGTACCTGCAGTAATACGCATGTCAAATAACAGACACTGAGCCTTCACTCAGTGGTTCCATACTTAGTAGGATGTATGCTACCTGGCCTGCCACCACAGTATCCCTGACATATATGGGGACTCTCCCTCCTGTGACAGTTAGTTATGTGTGTTGGGGCTGTCTAGCATGGTATGAGATGTGAGCATGCAGTGCTAGGGTGCTCCTGTGTGTCCTGTACCAGTCGTGTAGTACTGCACACATATCAACATCCTCAAACATCTGCATTGCAGAGTCCAGTGTGGGCAACATGCCACTTGCAATTTACATGTCCATCATTGTGTATTACTACATTCATTACCTTATCCCTGTGCTACCTATGTATGTAGCCTTCTGTTGACATCATTACCACCAGTATGCCAACATGTGCAGATGATACACTATGGTACTTACCATGGGTGTAGACAACAGGACATGACAATCACACACTTACTGCATCAGGCATGCTGTGATATACCCACAATTAATTCGGCACACAGTACTGTTAACAACATGATACTATTACTACACATCTATGTGGTCACCCTGTGCATCAGCAACATGTTAACCTGTACCTGCACAGTTGTTACAGATTGCAGGAGGTGGCACAGTTTCATCCTATGCACAGGGTGTTAACTTGGTATGCCTGGGTCAGCCACCGATACCACCAATTGACATGTATGTGTATGTGTGTTGGTGAGGGACAGCAGTAGAAGGTGGGGCAATGTTGATGCAGTGTGTGCGTGTATGCGGTAGCCCTAGGTGTTGTCAATTCGCATGTGTGTATGGATGCACACAGTTCCACCTCATGGCTGCCATATACTGGTGTTTGTGGACAGCCACAGACTGTGCCTGCCAGGTCATACAGATCAGTGTCTCTGGCCACGGACACGGACACCTGTGCCTTGCAGGGGTGCTACGGACCGTATCCAGTACCAACCCAGACTGGGTACTGTCATCAGAAGCAGGTGTTCATTGACTGGACACAGATCCCTGTCGGGCCTGACCAGAGCCACGTGCACGTGGTCTCCTGGGGTGGTCTGATGACAGCACAGACCCAGCATTGCTGGGGCTGCTGCTGGCACTACGGGGGTGGCCGTGGCCCTGCTGTCATCCGCGACGACTGCTAGCTGCTGCTGTTGCTGGCATACGGCCACGTTGACGCCTCAACCGCCCACCATCGCCCTGGCTCATGGACATGTAGTTGTGGAACCGGTCTAATATGTCCCCACAACGTCTGTCTATGAAATCGGTGAAATCACGGATGGCAGCCGCAATGTCACACATACTGTCAGTCATGGCTGTGCGACATGCTGTCAGCTCCCTCAGACCCTGTCTGGTGTTCCGTTCCATACGTGACTGTGCCTGCATGACAGCCTGAAACATAGCTGAGGTTGTAAGACCTCTGTGGGCACGTCTGACAGGGGCAGTACGCCCACGGATGCTCCCACGAGAACCCCTGGACATCTGTCTGTGTGGTACCATCTCTGGGCCATGCCCATGGCTGCTGTGTGGGGAGGCATGTGCCACAGATACCACATGACCCTGGTCAATGCCCACTGTATGCTGTCCATCACCTAGGGACATTGGTGACAAAGGGTGTATTGGCAGGATAACTGTGCACATTGATGGGGTCGACAGCTGTGTACTGTCAATCGGCTGACCAATGGCGGACCCTGGCATACTTTCCTGTGCCATTACACAGATGTCATCATTATCAGTACCCACGGCACCTGATTCAGGTTCCCTGCTACATGACACCAGAGCAGCAACAGAACCTGTGGGAGGGAAACAGGAAACACAGTTTACAATTTCTACACATTACCAGTGATGCACACATGCACACATGCACAGGTGCACACATGCACACATGCACAGGTGCACAGGTGCACACATGCACACGTGCACACGTGCACATGCACACGTGCACACATGCACACATGCACAGGTGCACACATGCACAGGTGCCCACATGCACACATGCACAGGTGCACACATGCACACATGCACACGTGCACACATGCACAGGTGCACACATGCACACATGCACAGGTGCACACATGCACACATGCACAGGTGCACAGGTGCACACATGCACAGGTGCACACATGCACACATGCACACATGCACAGGTGCACACATGCACACATGCACACATGCACAGGTGCACACATGCACACATGCACAGGTGCACACATGCACACATGCACACAGTTTCACACAATTGTACAGTACTCAGTATGCGTGATATCAACACACAGACACAGACACACCTACATGCATACAAAGAGCACTACTAAGTGAGCCAAATAGTACTATTACTATCAACACTATTACAGGAATTGTTAATACACAATCACCAGCATGGATAGGCTGCATTGCTGTAATACCAGAGGGTCCTGCAGACATGAAGAAACTAATGTCAGTGGGCACAACTGTGCCATTGTTACTGAGTATGATACAGGTCAGTAGTACAACAGTCGCCTTTCACAGGTCAGCTGCTAATATTGAGGATATCACACTTGCACATTACATACTATGGTGACAGCTACAAACCAAGGACACACCTCACACATGCATTAACTACCAGTGTACACAGCAGTCAACTATACATATGGCATATTACCTGCACGTTCACTGTCTTGCTGCGTGGCTCCAGCCTCCATCATAATGCATGTCTGCTGCTGTTGTTGTTGCTGGCGGACTGGAGCCACTACACTCATGAGTAGTCCCTCCAGTCTGGTGAGAGGGGGATGTGTAGCCACCCCACCACCTGTGGTGACCTGTTGCCTGTGGATAACCGACGCACGCTGATGGACATGTCTGATTAAATCACTGCAGTGATGTCGTACCTGCTCATATGTCCTATTATGCGTGCCTATGTCATTTACCCGACGGACAAGGTCTTGCCACAGTGCAGCCCTCTCCTGCTGATTCTGGCTGGTACGGGAAAAGAGTATTGCATAATCCCGCACCAGGCTCTGGTGTATCTCCTCATCCTCAGCTGTGGAGTAGGTGGGATTCAGCGGTGGGCCATGTACCTGAGAAAGAAAATAACCTGGTATCAGCAATATATGTCAGCAGAATTTGGCACACATACTACACATGCTACTTGACTGTTATGATACAACATATCTCACATATGTAGCATCTGTCTGTCTATTGGTGGATACACATGTAGATGGCCAGGTATCAGTGCTCAGCCAGCAACTGTGCAACAGTACCTGGCACACTCCATATGACATACTACCAAACCCCAACAGTCAGAACACTGATTCAGGTCAAGAGCACCTCCTCACTCTGGGGGTTTGTATCTAGGTACTGTATGGCCTACATCATCAACTACTGTGAGCTGACCACACACTGATTGCCCTGGATATACATATCCCACCTCCACCACCAGCACAAACGACTATAGTGCATAACATTACAGATACAAACTTTACACTTTGTAACAGTGACATGGTATCCTTTCAGCCCACTGGGCCAGTGGCAGATACAACCCACAATGCTGACCCCTACACAATTGCTTTCTACAGACATCTCCGAGAATGCATGGATCATGCAATCCCATATATGACCAAGACACTCTCCACAAAGGGACAGCATCCTGTCTGGTGGACCCCAGCCATAGACAGATTGTATTACAGAAGATGGAAGCTACTGCAAGACAGAGCATAATTCCATAAAGGGAGGGCATGTCTGAGTAGCACTAGTAAGGATCTATTTTCCATCATACAAAATCCATGGGCAACTTTGAGAGGGAAATCAAGAGGGACACTACAGATAACCAGAAGGCCTTCTTCAGTTATGTTAGCAACCTGGTCAGATCCATCCTCTATGCCCATAGTTAGTACACAACAACAAATATTTCACTGACACCACAAATATCGACAACATTGTGGCAGACAGGTTCAGTGTAGGTGTCACCCCGCCCTCTCCCCCAAAATAAGACATAGTTATCCCAGCTGACTGTAACCTCCCTGTCATCACAGATGTCCAGGTGAGAGCCACCCTCAGGACAGCAGAATACACAACATGAATGGGACCTGATGGTATCCCCAGTTGCATGCTACATAAACTCTGACAGGAGCTAAACACACATATAGAAGTGCTATGTAACACTAGCCTGACTACAGGATATGTACCTGTACACTGGCGCACAGCAGCAGTGGTTCCACTCCACGAAGGAGGCACCTCAACATACCAATACAATACAACACAATACATTACATTACAATACAATACTATACAATATGCTATTGCCCCTGGGACAACAGCAGTGTACTGTTCTGCTACCCTGACCATTGTGACACATGTGGTGTGATGGTACCTGCTGCTGTCACACAGTTACACAGGGTGACTCATATGGCATATTACCTATCTGACTAACATTCAGCAGAGGTATGTGTGACATGTACTCATGGGGAGTCCTGCTTCTTAACACTGTGTGGTTTATTGCAGGGTATGTCTTATCTGTGGGTAGGAACTCTTACCTCCACATGTGCACTCTATTGCAGTGGCACGGATGACACACAGCAGACATTTAGGTTGTGGATGGTGTGAGGTGTTACTATGGTTGTTGGACATCTGTCATGGGTGTGACTTACATATGTAAATCCGGGAGTGGTAACCTCTATGTGGGTAGCATATGTGTACTCTGTGGTTTTGTCAGTCACTGTGCATTGGTAATGTGTTTGAGTGCATTGTGACAGTGGTGTACATGTCACTGTGTCCTTCTCCGTATCTGTAGCTGTCATGTGAGGTCCATACCATGGCATCCATTATGTGGTGTGGAGGGGTACACTGACCTACATGTCCATAGCTGACACACCATGTCCGCTGATACATACCATGTGCAGGTATTCCAGGGATAGTGTGCCACTGTGAATATCATTGGGGCCACTATTGTACACATTTATGACCCTGTTCACCCCTGACACATGCAGTGGTGGGCAGCCAATCACATATCTGGTGGTTACTGGTGTAGGTGATCTGGAATGTGGTATGGTACTCCGGTTTTGACACTGGTGTTCACTCCATGCCTTTGTCACCAGGCACCTGTTGCAATACATCTGTACACATGTGCCTCACTCAGAATTTATATACATCTCTCTCTCTCTCTCTCTCTATATATATATATATATATATATATATATATATATATATATATGTATATAGATATATCTATATGTATATATATATATATATATATATATATATATATATATATATATATATATATATATATATACATATATATATTGATGTACATATATTGCTATAGATGTGGAGGGGGGACACAGAGGGGGTGTGAGTGACAGAGGGGGTGGGACAGGCTGTGTTGCAGGTCGTCATATACAGTCATACCTGTAGATAGTCAGATCAGTCTGTCTATGTATATGTATCTACATATATCTATATCTGTATGTGTGCATTACATAGATATGTTTGTACAATATTCTGTCTACATCTGCCTATGTATTCCTACATCTCTCTCTCTATGTATGTATACATATATGCATATCATATATATATATATATATATATATATATATATATATATATATATATATATGTATATATATACACATACATATCTTGACATACATATGTATCCATATGTTAGACAGGTATATCAACATATTTGTCTACCATACTGTATACACACACTAACATACTGCTAAACATACATAACTGTGAAACCTACTTTGTACATGGCACTACAACCTACAATCAACCAACATTGATATGTGCACATAGATGCTCTCACATACAAATGTATGTACAGCCTTCACTGATAGTTGCTGTATGTCCCCTGCCCTTTACACATCTTCATATACATATGGATACAGACCAATGACACATATGGAGGGTTCACAGTATGTAGACCTTTATAGTATTACTTTACATTACCTGTGTTTGTCACAGCTGCTTGTGTTGCTGTCTGGTTCTCTGTCCTGCTGCTCCACTTCCCAGTTGTCAGCTTTCAGGTAGCTGTTGCTGAACAATTTGTTTGTGTCTGCTTAATTGCAGTTTTCTCTGTCTCTGTCTCTCTCTCTCTCTCTCTCTCTCTGTCTGTCTCTCACGTCCTTCTCAGGGTGCAATGAAAGTATTGCATGTGTGGACTGGGAGTACAGCATACTTTTGTAGGTATCTGCATATGCCCATGTGATGGCCTCTGCACCAATTGTTAGCCAGCATTTGCTAATTGCATGCAGCCAGTTGTGTACTGATTGCAGTTCTGTCAGATTTTAAGGGCAGGGACCATGCTGTTATGCTGTGGACAATGTTCTGTGAGTGTAAAGGTTGGTATCTCTCTCATATTTCCAGGTGTGTTGTAGATTAACATTCCTCCATTCATTTCTCCAGTTTCCTGTACTAACTGTGTATGTACACTGACACCTAAAACTACTACTACTGTTAATGTGTGTGTGTGTGTGTGTGTGTGTGTGTGTGTGTGTGTGTGTGTGTGTGTGCTTTCCTTTCACTTTTGCTTGCACTTTGTTGCTAAGGCTTCAATAGTTGCCCTTTACAGTCACTACTTGTATGCCTGCTAGGTGTCTTGACTGTAGTGTGCTGCTGTAGCTTTCCTATTTTCCATGTACATTCACACCTTGGAATGCTTGCTATATCTGCTAGGGTGTTACAACATGCAGTGTGGTCTGGCCATGGTGTGGGCCTTGACATCTATTAGGGTATTTGAGTATGCTGCTGAGCAGGCCCCAGAGACTTTCAGGTTCATCTGTTATGTGCCTCATGGAATGATACATATCAGTGGGGTACACCCATTAAAATGTCTGGTATGCTGCAGTTGTGACTGTGGGTTAGCATGAGCATATGTATTACTACACTTTTCTGCCATGCAAGTGATGAATACTTTCAGGACTCCATAGTTACCATTGCATGTGTTACACCTTTCTGCCTACTGTTTGTACATTTCACATGGGGTCTGTGGGGCATCCCTGTAAGTCATTCACTGTTGCTATGTCTAGGCTCTTAACTATTCAAATATGGTGGTGTCAGACCCGTCATGTGTACAGATATTTGCAGGTTGTCCACATTTCTGCCTCATATTTTGGTCAATATCTCATGCACACCTTTTCTGGCAAGTCACTCTGGGCTCAAGTCAGAATATGGTGACAAACATTCAAGTTTCAGACTGCATACCCTTCCAAACATCCCACAAAGTGCAGACCCTGTTACTCTCTGAACTGTCTGCGTTTGTTGTAACATTATTTGTAATGTGTCCCTGGTTTTGGGCCTTTGCTCCACATATTTTATTACTTGGTCCAGATGTGTTCCTGTAAGAGGTTGTGGGGTATGGGCAGTGCTTATCCTGCTGTGAGTATGTGTGTGGCTTGCAAGGTGCTATAGTGACATTATTACCTACTAGCTTCCAACTAGCATGGCTGTTTCTGTTCACACACTACTATTATGGAAATCCACTAGTTTTGATAGTAATTCTAAATGGCATACTTTGTGTACTACACATCTATATTCCCTTTACATTCATTCCTACTATTACATGATATATTTATTTTAGCACAATGTTCTTGTATAAGAGTCATGGCTTAGTGGTAAGTCATGCAGACTACTGTTTCCAAGGTCCTGAGTTCAGGACTCACAGTGGGATTTTATTTCGTTTTTGAACTGAGTACAGGACCTGTCAATCAAAGTGACTAAGGCACTTTTAAGCAGTTGTAACCGGGTTAGCGCTGGTTTGCGCGGAGCTCACGCATGCGCACTGGCGTTTAGCTCCGTGCACACAAGCGCACACCCGCTTACAACTGCTTAACGGTGCTTACTCTGGCGCACACCCACGCTATTTTCTTTGAAAGAAAAGAAAATGGGGAGACAGGAAAGTGGTGAAAAAGGGGTCACAAAGAGGGTAAGACAGTAGGGAAACAAGCTTGGGATGTGCAGGAGGGATGTAGGTAAGGCCCATAGCTGCCCATTTCTTCATCAGCAACAGCTGTGCATATGTATGTAATTTGGTGTGACATTTGAAACCTTCCACCCCTGAGAGAGGTGTCAGGACAACAATAATACTTGTTGTACAGCCAATTGTAATTGATAGGTTCCATGTCCAGTAGACATGTGTGCGGAATGGGCAGCTATGTATGGGGCGTAATTTTTTTGTGGGTACAGAGTTCCCTTTTTTTTTTTTCTCAGGTGAGAGTGGTATGTCAGGTGAAGGAAGTCGGTACAGCTGGGGAGGTAGGTTGGGTAGGTAAACAGACAAGACAAACAAGACGCATACAGGGGCGGCGTATGACATGTGTGGGGGGGTTACACAATTGATGGGGATGGAGGTTTGGATATCCAGAGCCCATGAGCCCACAGATGGCAACAGTGGAACTGATATCCCCACCCATAGGCAGTTGCCACTGTTCCTTCACTGCCCAGGACAGGGCTGTGCTGGGGGCTGTGTAGACGGGGCAACAGGCATGCCCGTTAGTTGCACCACCCGTGCCTCGAGCTGGCATAGGGGCTCGAGAACAGAGTCCCGAATCTCCCTATGCACCACAGTCCGGATGCTACGGAGGGTGAGTGGTGGTTCTCCTCCGGCCACACTTGCAGAGGGGGGGTGAGCCCCATCCCCTGCAGCGCTTCCACCCGCAGGTGGCACAGGGCCACCGGAGGAGGGTCCGGACTCGGCACTAGTGCCAGGTGCACTCGCCAGCTGAGGTGGGAGAGGTGGGTCCGCTGGAACCCGCCTTCCCTGTCGTACTATGTTTTGCATTATGTCATGACAGTTTGGGTTAGTGACATATAATACCATTCACAATTAGTTGTAACAGCATGCATTAGTATTCCCATTAACCAAACACCCAGATATTCACACCATTGAACAGCGTGCATAACACATGCATAATTTGAACAGAAATACACAGTCCAACAACATGCAGCATTAATTGATGGCAACAGGCCATCAGGTGTGGATGTATGAACAGGGCAGATGCATCAACATACATGCAAATATATATGACCCAACAGGACAAACGTCCAGGGGTGTTAATTGTGATTGCACATACCATTTTCACGTGGAATGGGTTATATGTGGTTATAGGGTGGGGTGAAGAAAGTAATATTAACACCTTCGAATAACAATACATATGCTGTACATTTCTAATAGCTACAGTTTTATACACACTACTGTTCTAACTACAGTTTCCTATATGATAACTATTTCAACTTGGTGATAGGACTGTTACTGCAACATCAATATACATTTTCTGGTTCTTCATACACATTCATATCTAGCTTTGTTCAGCTACATCATCCTGCTACATTTGCTTTATATAGCTGTAGACAAGTGTGGATGTTTGGTATATCAGACAAATATCCTATCTGCATATTGCAGACTGAGAGCAACATATCCAGATTTTGGGATACACATTCCAGATGTAGCAACACTTTGAACAGATTTTGCTGTTTGGTTTTGAATCTCACATGCATTTCATTCTGTCTTGACTGCAGTATACGTTATACAGGGGTTATTACTACTGTATTGCTGGATTCATGACTCTTTCTCACACTCTCTCACTTGCTTTCATTTTACTATTCAGGATGGTACTTCTAGGCTTTATTGACATGTTTTACCAGTAGTTATTACAATTCTTTCCAGCAGTCTCACTTCTGTCGTGTTTCAGTATTTCCACAGGGATATATTTCACACATGTGATTTCATCATCTTCTGCAGCTATACTTTTCAGCCTGCTGCAGGTTGTGTACTATTTTCTTACAGGCAGGGCATTTTTATTTCAGAATATATGTTGGACAGTTTCATGTTTAGGTTAAACTTACAGGCTGAAACACACTTTGTAATCAAGCAATACTTGCATACACTTTCACACTGTT
>NC_056737.1:1076952764-1076970264 GCF_019279795.1 Protopterus annectens
AAAAAAAAAATATTGCTTTTTTCCCACTTTTCTGAGAGTTAAAAAAGTTCAGTTACAGGCTTGCTGTTTCTGAACTATTTGAAAGTTTCTGTGAGGCCATTTTTGCATGGGCTAAAGGAAAGTCTCTTTGTTGATCAGTGGCAGTGAATAACATTGAGCAGCTTCCCTGCCCCCCGTAGAGGTGGTTACTGACTTGAAACTGTAGTTTTATTGTCCATTTGGGTCTATTCCTGCTTCTTTCCAGCCCCTGCTATCAAGCGCGCTTTAACGTGCTTTAGCGCGGAGTTGCCACTAGAGCAGCATCGGGCAGCGCCGGTTAAACAAGGGTAAACTCTTTCTGGCTCCAGAAAGTCTGTTCTTCAATTTTTCCCTTAGAACTGCTCTGTTAGGAACCTAAACAGTTTACACCTTCACTAAAAAGTGCAGCACTTGTTCCAAATAGCTTTTTCTTCTCAAAAAGCTCAGCACTTGTCTTATAAGCATATCCCTTGTCTTATAAGCATTCTCTTTGCAGGTCAAGCACTCCTATATTATACAAATCTCTTACTAGCAAAACCCCCCAGGAGTGCCCACTTCCCTGCTAAGCCCACTACTTTTCTGTCTCATACCAACTCATAAATCTTTCTAGCATGTCAAAGGGTCAGATGCTGGCGTCCTCTCCTGCCCAGTTGGTGAATCTGGGAATTCTGAGACAATGTTACAATTGCCTCATGTACACGGACAACCCTCTCCTCCTCCCACGTAACACTAACACTTGCGAGAGATGCAGCTATTTAGCCAAACTGGAGGCTTTGCTCTCTCAACTCAGGACTGGCAAGACCAGGCAGGAGGAGAAGGCAACTACACACACCACAATACCAGTCTCACATAACTCAACCACACCACTGAATCAAACACATAAACACACTAAGACATACTCGGAGGCTCTGAGTAAAAATTTACCTAAACAGCAGAGGCCTCCAAAGCAGACACCCAAGCAACTGCAAACTCAATACACCACACAAACAACACATAAACAACAAAATCAGTGTGCAAAGCAGTCACTGCCCTTAAGGCCAAATACAACACCAAACATACTTGTCATAGGTGACTCCATAGTCAGACACACTGACGTCCCACTCACCAGGCTGAACAAGGAGAAGGTCACGGTAAGCTGCCTATCGGGTGCTAGAATCTGCCACATAACACAAGCACTCAGGTCACTCCATGGCAAGTACAAGTATGACACAGTCATATTCCATGCTGGTGTGAACGACCTGAGACGTACCTCCCTGGACTACATGAAAAGAGACATAGAGGAGCTCTCTGATTATGTAGCCCAGGCAGGTATGACCCTGACCCTGAGCAGTATCCTTCCTTCACCAAGAATGATGCCACAATATAGTGACAAGATGATCAGCTTTAACAATTGGCTTAATTTCTGGTGTCATTCAAAGGGGATCCAGTGCCTGTCTGCCTGGGATGACATGCTCGACAAGCCACGCTGCTTCACAAGGGACGGCTTGCACCTGTCACCCCTGGGATTCCGGATATTGGCTAAGGCTCTTGCCACCCCATAGTGCCTTTTTAGGCAAGGCTCAAATTCTAAACCTACCACCCTAGAAAACAAAAACGTGAAGAAACTAAGGGTAATGCTGCTCAATGCCAGAAGTCTAAATCTCAAAATGCACGCACTCGAGGCCCTTCTCAGTATGGAGAACATTGATGTCTGTGCTGTGACTGAAACCTGGTTCAAGGCTCCTGAGAGCACCCCGGCACTATCAGGTTTCATCTCATATCATGCGTTCCGGCCCCAAAACCCGGACCACACCACAAAAGGAGGGGGTGTATCCATATTCATCAAGGATACCCACACCTCCAGGTTGGTGGCTTAGCACGAAGCATCGGAAACCATCCAGGTGCAATTAACCATAGGCAAAACTGCTCTACAATTTGTAGCATGCTACAGGCCACCCTCTCAAACTCAGGAAACCCACACAGCCTTCCTGAAGACACTGGAGGGTATAAATGTATCACCAAACACCATCATATTGGGTGACTTCAACTACCCGAATATAGACTGGGAACATTACTCAAGCCCAAACCTTCTAGCCCAAAGGTTCCTGGAGTTCATAAATTCAAATGCCATGGAACAACTAGTCACTGTCCCCACAAGAGGAGAAAATATACTAGATCTCATCATCATGAACATGGGGACAAAATGCTCCACACCAGAAGTATATCCCTCATTGGTGAGATCAGATCATAAACTAATCTCACTAGAAATCCGCATCCCGCCCCCACCCCAAACAAAAAAGACCACAGTGAAGAACTTCTCTAAAGCAAACTTCACACTACTCAAGACAGGTGTGGTATCCTTCAAGGCCCCCGAGTCAATGGAAACCACAACCCAAGCTGCGGAAGCCCTTACAAATGCCTTCTATGAACACCTTCAGGACTGCATGGATCAGGCAATCCCAAATAAAACCAAGACTCTTTCCACCAAGGGCAAACGTCCAGTCTGGTGGACCCCAGCCATAAACAAACTTTACAATAAGAGGAGAAAGCTATTACATGATAGAGCAAAATCCCAAAAAGGGAAGGCATCTTTGATCAGCACTAGCAAGAAACTACGATCCCCCATAAAATCATACAAGGCCAACTTTGAGAGAAAAATTGCCATAGATTCAAAAGACAATCATAAGGCCTTCTTCAGCTATGTCAGAAACCTGGGTGGAAACTCCCAGATATGCTCAGAATTAGTCCAAAATGATACAAAAATCACTGAACCCACAGACATTGCCAACATACTGGCAGACAGGTTCAGCGCAAACTTCACCCCCTCTCCCCCAAAAGGAGAGATAACTATCCCAACTGAGAGTAGCCTCCCAGACATCTCAAATGCACAGGTGAAAGCTGCTCTCTCTAAAGCTAAAAACACAGCATCAATGGGACTGGATGGGGTCCCGGCTGTGTGCTACATGAACTTAATGAAGAACTAAACCCGCACATAAGGCAGCTGTTTAATCTTAGCCTCACCACAGGATATGTGCCCAAGGAGTGGCGTCTGGCAACTGTGGTCCCACTCCACAAAGGCGGTGCCTCTATGGACCCTGGTAATTACCGCCCATAAGCTTAACAAGCCTGGTCTGCAAAGCTATGGAGAGGATCATAATGGAACTCATAAACAAGGACATAGGGGACTTGCAGACCTTGGACCCAACCCAGTTTGGCTTTGTCAAGTCAGATCTTGCCTTTTGAACTTGGTCGACTTCTTGAAACAGTCACCAAGGCCATTGATGAGGAAAGGCAGTCCATACAGCCTACCTTGACCTTGCAAAGCTTTCGACACAATACCCCACTCGGGTATTATAGAGAAACTTACCAGCTTAAATGTAAACCCATATGTCACAAGATGGGTTGCAAACTGGCTAAAGGACAGAACCCACAGGGTTAGAGTTGCTGGAGCCATGTCAGACTCCAAGCCGGTTACAAGTGGAGTCCCACAGGGCTCAGTCCTTGGCCCCTATTGTTCGGCATCTACTTCTCAGAAGTACAGGCAAACATAGGAGGACTATGGCTGACAAAGTTTGCGGATGACTGCAAACTGGGTGCCATAGTGGATAGTACATCGGACACAGACATCCTTCAGAGGGGTCTCACAGAAACTGATAGCTGGTGCCAGAGCCATGGCCTGAAGTTAAATGCAAAAAAGTGTATAGTCATACCCTTCGGGAAAAAAAGGTAACCCCAAGCTACCATATAGGTGGCAACCCACTAAGCACAGAAGAGGTTATCAGGGACCTGGGGACCCAGGTTGACAGTGGCCTCGTTTGATGCTCACGTTGCTAAAGTGGTTCGAAGACCTTCTACATTGCCCACCTGATCATGAAGGGATTCACATCCAGATCAAGTGAGGTCATTGTTCCCCTGTACTCTTCTCTTATCAGACCAATGATCGAGTACAATGCCCCATTCGGGATGTATCTCACCCGACACCTGCAGCAATTGGAGAGACCCCAAAAGTTCCTCACCAAAAGGATAAAGGGACTCCAAAACCTGTCATATGCTGCCAGACTGAAGAAACTCCAACTCTATTCAGTTGCATACCGTCTGCTCAGAGGTGACCTGTGCCTGACATACAAGGCCATGACCAACCCGAATTAATGGACATGCTCCACCTCAAAAAATCCAAATCCACCAAAACCACTAGAGCAAGAGACTTAAACCTTAGCACGGATATAAATAGGATGTACTGGAGGGATAGATTTATCACCCAGAGACTCCCCATGCTGTGGAATAAAATCCCGGTCCATGTGAGGCAGAGCACCTCGCTGGCTCTGTTCAAGAGAAATCTTGACCGGTGGAAGGGAGATCGTAGGTTTACCCCGGGAATCATCTCTGTGTCACTACTGGACAGAGGCACAACAAACTAATGGGCACAGTATTTCTAACATAAGGGGCGGAGTAAGCCACATAACTTTGGGCTAGGCTTATAAATGCCCTAGGGCAGTTAGCCTAGTATAAACCTATGAACCTATGAACCTATACATATATATATATATATATATATATATATATATATATATATATATATATATATATACATATATATATATATATATATATATATATATATATATATATGTATATATATATATATGCTTGTCGATCTAATGAACTTTCAGTGAAGTGAAAGTTCAGCGAAATGGGATTCAGTGAAATGAAGTAGACCCATATATATATATATATATATATATATATATATATATATATATATATATATATATATATATATATATATATATATATATATATATATATATATATATATATGTATGTATGTATATATAAATATATGTATATGTGTGTATATATATATATATATATATATATATATATATATAAATATATGTATATGTGTGTATATATATATATATATATATATATATATATATATATATATATGTGTGTGTGTGTGTGTGTGTGTGTGTATATATATATATATATATATATATATTATGTGTGTATATGTATATATATGTATATATATATATATATATATATATATATATATATATATATAAATATTGTGTGTATATATGTGTATTATATATATATATATATTGTGTGTGTATGTGTATATATATATATATATATATATATATATATATATATATATATATATATATATATATTGTGTGTATATATGTATATATATATATATATATATATATATAATTGTTCTGTCGCTGTGGTTTATACTCTTCCTCTATCTACAGCGCGACCTAGCTGGTCGTAACTTAAACACAGAAAGGCTAATCAGCGTTAGCGTGTCAGCCTTATTTTCCATGTCCAACAGTACACGCAGCATTATTTTGCTATACCCTTGACCGAGTAAATTCCTTACTCGCACATAGAGCAACCTTGTAATTTTAGGGTTGGTATTGTTGTAAGACTTAGTCAAGGCTATTTTTCACTGATATTAGTGGGAAACATATAGCGCCTTGTTTAGCGTTTTAATACGAGGCTACTCAGTGCCTCCAGGACCCCATACAGATACTTCTGGGGACCATACCTTGTCTAAGGCCTAGTCCTTTTACTGTTAATTTTGAGTAGTGTTTTAGTGCACTCTGGGAACCGAGTGAAGGTATTAATAGTGCCCTTACACATGCAGGCTGGGCTCGGGTCTTACCTGCTACTGGGCCTCCCTACACTTGGCGCACTTCCTTATCTTACACTATGGATCTACGGGCATGCCCCATGCTATCCCTGTGCCTTTAGATGGAGTATATGTGCTTTACTTAATGGTATGCCTTGCGTCTTTTTGAACCAAACTGCTGCAATATTTCTACTGTGGAAATGCATATGTTTAACTGTTGTAATTCTTAACTGGGTATCTATGCATTGTGTTTTGCCTGAATGTTTATTTTCATTCCTGGCTTATACTGTTTGTAAAGTGTTATATGTTGGAGCAGTTGATTTGAATTCTGTTCTTGTGTATTTGGCTACAGCTTTATTTGATAGTTACTGCATTTTTATGTATTTTTAACACTTTTGTATTCTCTCCCTCATTTTCTCCTGTACCAGCTAATTCTCCTGCTTCACCCAGTGTCTATTTGCCCTAGTGTGAAATCTACTCTACTCTACGAGGATACTTACTACCTACTACCCTAAAAAGCTCTGGACCCTTGCACTCTTCTTCAAACCCACCTCCTCAAGATTCTAAGAGAGTATGTCTACTTAATTTGATTGTAGTTTTGACCTATTTTACCCGGTGCAGTTTTTGTTTGCTCCCAGCTAAGCCTGCCAGCAGCAGCCCCCCCATTAACTCTGCTTTACTCTTCCTCTCCCTTACCCTAGTATTTTACTCAGCCTGTACTCCCCCTCCCAGTAGTGTCTGTTCTCTCTGCTCCAGAACCCTGTCACTCCTCTCTGGATCTCTACTTGTTGCCCAATAGGTATCACACAGACCACAACTAAACTTACAGTACTGGTGTATTGCCTTCCATATTCTTCCTATTCTCACTTTCTCACTCCTATCCCTTTCCATCTTTGTAGTGCTCTGTGACCCTTTCCTCCTTACACTGCCTAACTCTACCCTTCTATCTGCTAGCTTTCTCTGTTACTTTTCCTTCCTCTCAGGTTATTGTGATTAGCTCTTCTATTTCCCCCTTTCACTTTTTGTTTTACCCCTAGTGACTTTTATCTGGTCTCTATCTTTCTTCCTGTATACCTAATTTCCCCAGTGACTACTTTCTTACAGCTTGTTGTTGCTTGACTCCAAGCTCCTAGCGCTGTTCTTGTAACTTACTCTGTTCCCCTCAGGAAAGCTTCTATTTCATTTTTTTCTTACCTGTACCCCCTTAACTCTAATGTGAAGCCTGTTTCTCTTTGTTCTTTTCCCTGCTACACAAGTTACTTCCAATTTCACTTCTTTCTCACTCCTTACTCTTACATTTCCATTATACTCACTCTTTACAAACTAAGTGGTGTCTCAGCTCCTCAGCTGGACTGATTGCCTACGCTCTCTCTCTCCTCTGACTGTTTCTGCCCGCTTCGCTCCCATCCCTACCCCCTTATCCCACCCACCCCACGCACTCCTACCCTTATACCTCACAGTCCACACCCCCTTCTTAACACACCTATCAGGTACTACTACCTCATTTGTAACTCTTCCCTCATAATGTTTTGCAAATCCCTCCCCACCCTACATATCTCCCCTCCCTCTTATACCCAGACCTATCCAGTAACTCTTACCTCCTAGCCTCCTCATCCTATAAAATATACCTACCCACCCTTTACCACTATAATCTCTTCCCATCCTCCTCTCATCATGTCTCTAACAACTACCACTTCTACTTCCAAAACCTTTATAACAAAAAACATCTTAACTAAACTAGTAGCCCTGATAATTATCTCTCTAGTACTCACACTTCCTTACCTCTTGACTTCCTATGAAATAAAACATAATTACCACCTTACAACCTCTTCCAAGCAAACTGCCTCTGAACTCATAACCCTAAACTGTAACCACTCTAACATTACATCTACCTCCTGCTATCTTCTAGCCAAATATCATAGACTATCCCACACCAAATGTATTAATCTCATGTCAAGGAAACTAAAAGACAAACTTAATCTAACCATTAAACCACACTCAGTACACAAGCCCACTACCCTGACAGATGGTGATATACACCCAAACCCTGGTCCTTCAAAGATCTCTACCAAAGAAACCACAATCTCTAACTCACCCCTTCCACTACCAATCTCTAAATCTAACACTTTACTCTTAGGACACCTAAATATTCGAAGTGTCAACAACAAAATTACTCAACTTCACTCTCTTCTGCAATGTCACTCTTTTGACATCCTCTGTTTAACAGAAACCTGGTTAAAACCCTACATTAAAGATACTGAAATCATTCCGCCAGGCTACAACATCTTACGATTAGACCGCCAATACTGTAAGGCGGAGGAGTAGCTCTCATTTTTAAAACCGAACTTAATATATCCATGATTCCCTACTTGACCCCCCTGAGAACACCAACACTGAACTCCTCATAACTAAGCTACAACTTAACCCTAATAAAGCCATCTACATTATCTGTACCTACCTTCCACCTGGTAATAACTCCACAAACATAGAAAGTATTCTTAGTTGGGCTTCAACTAACCACCCACAAGAAACTATAATACTTGGAGACTTTAACCTTGATTGGTTCTCAGTTAATTCTAACAACCCAGCCTCCCATATTAATCTCCATGGCTTTACCCAAACTATAAACACCCCACTAGAACTAATAAACCTAACAATAAAGAAAGTATACTTGATTGGATCCTGGTTAACAAACCCCAACTTAATTACCTAGCAGGGACCCTGCCTGATGATATCAGTGACCATAACTTAACCTATATCATAAGGCAAAGAATATCACTACAAATACCCCTTCAGTCAGGACCGTGCGGTAATAAACATTTTAACCCCACTCTATTTAAAACTGAGCTAAATCGTGTGACTGGAATCCACTAAAACTCTTCCCCTTAATGAAGCGGTTCAATACTTTAATACCAAATTCTTAACAATCTTAGATAGCCATGCTCCAAAGCAGACTATCAGAATAAAAGCTAAACCAGCCCCTGGCTATCTAAAGAAACAAGACAGAAAATATTACTCAGAAACAAACTCTGGCTAAAATGGAGAACAAGTAAACTACCCTCAGATCATCAAACCTTTAGGCACCTAAGAAACATTACCAAAAAAGCTATTCTTTCTGATAAAAAACACTACTATTGTAACCTCCAGCAATCTAATCATAACAATCCCCAAAAATTCTGGGCAACATTGAACAAACTTCTTCACCCTGGACAAACTTCCACTCCCCCCTTGGGATCAGACAAAATTTCTTCCCTTGAAACTGCCAACGCTTTCAACTCCTTTTTCACTGATACTATCAAGTCACTAGCCTCTCACCTTTCTTCAGATAACTCTAATGTTCCTCAACTTGCCTCTACTAATCTACCAAGCTTTATTATACAGCCCATCACTACCACCTTCATCCTAAAATGTATTCAAAAGCTTAAGCCATGTACCCCATCAGCTGACCAACTTCCATCTGAATTTCTTCAAAAAGCAGCCACAGAAATAGCCTATCCCATATCTATTCTTATAAACAGAACCATTAAAGAAGGAAACATGCCTGATTTCTGGAAAATCTCACATATTATACCCTTACATAAGGGAGGAAACTCTACAGAATATTCTAATTATAGACCCATTGCCCTCCTGTCTCCACTAGCAAAAATCATGGAAAAATGTATTCACCACCAACTAATGTATCACTTAACTAAACATAACATACTATCTCATTGTCAACATGGTTTCAGACCTTTTCATAGTACTACTACTGCTCTCCTTTCCTTCACTGACTTCATTAACAAAAACCGCAATAATAATACCCTATCTTCAGCACTTTTCATCGACCTATCAAAAGCTTTTGACATGGTCAATCACCCTCTCCTCCTAAAAATCTTGGAATCACTTGCTATTGAACCGAATGCCATCCAGTGGTTCACCTCCTATCTTTCCAACAGGAAACAAGCTGTCCTCTGGGAGAATAAACTCTCCTCTCTTCTCCCGATCTCACTCGGTGTACCACAAGGCTCAATTCTTGGACCCCTTCTTTTCTCCCTATTCATAAATGACTTACAAGTAGCTATTCCCCAAGCTACGTGCATACAATATGCAGATGACTCCACACTCATTTGCTCTGCAAAAACCATCCCAGAGCTTCAAACTATTACTCAAAAGGTATTCCATACTGTTGAAGCATGGTTCTTAAAACGCTGCCTACTTCTTAATGCCAAAAAACAAAACTCCTCATTTTCAAACCCACTACCAGATCCCCCCCATTGGACTTCTCTATCTCTTCTATTAACAATACTCTCATATCACCTGACTCTTCTACCAAACTGCTAGGTGTGACTATTGACAACAATCTTACCTTTGATTATCACATAAACAACACTATTAAAACTGTACATAGAAAACTGGGCTCCCTCTATAGAATTAAAACATTCTTATCCCCAACAGCCAAAGCTACTTTGGCACACTCTCATCTCATTTCCACTCTTCTCTATGCCTCACTAATTTACACTAACCTGAAGAAAACTAATCTTTCTAAATTGACCACCATACAATAGTATAGCAAGATTTGTTACTGGTAATCAATTCAGAACTCACCACTGCCTGAACCTACAACAACTTCACTGGCTTGAATTACAAAACATGTTGCTTCTTTCCCAACTTCCCGTTATCCACAGAGCTTTTTATCTGCCAAACAACACTCCTTCATTTTCTAATCTCTTCACCCCTTATTCTAACCTGAACTCACTCCGCTCCTCTAGCAAACTCCTAGTTACTGCTACCAAATCCAATAACCTTGCAGGTGACTCCCTGTTCTCTAACTCCATTGGTAAACACTGGAACCTATTGCCCACTGAACTGACTTCTATTTTATCTCCTGTCCTTTTCAAACAAAACTTAGACTCTACCTTACAAAACACTGGCTATGTCCCTGCCTTAACCCAGACTGAACCCATGTATTTGACTATTCCCACTACCCCTTCATCTCTGTGACTTCTGCTACCTTCTATTTTATTTCCTCACTATTCTATCACTTACCCCTCCTCTATCCTTCTCCTTCCTGATTATATTACTCAGTTTACTGAGGGTTCATATAAATATCTAATCTACTTACATAGTTGTCTTTAAATGTCCTTTTCTCTTTCTTATGATGTTTGATTATGCTAAATAAGTTATGCTTGTGTTTTGCTTCCAAGAACGATGAGTACATTATTGTACAACTGTTAATTCTGAATACAATAAGTTTGATTTTTTGTATAATATTTTCCTGATACAGTATATTTTTATGCTGCTCTTTATTGCATCGTATGTAATAGTTACTATGTCTCTGTGGAGCTTTTCTCCCCGGGCCTCTGCTGAAAATGGAAATATATCCAGTTAGACTAGCCCGGTTAACAAATGTAAAATAAAAATAAAAATAAATAATAAAAAATAAATAAATAAATAAATATATATATATATTGTGTGTGTATGTTTGTGTGTGTGTGTATATATATATATATATATATATATATATATATATATATATATATATATATATATATATATATAATGTGTGTTTGTGTGTGTATATATATATATATATATATATATATATATATGTGTGTATATATATATATATATATATATATATATATATATATATATATATATATATATATATATATATATATATTTTGTGTATATAATGTATATATGTGTGTATATATATATATATATATATATATATATATATATAGATATATATATATATATATATATATATATATATATATATATTGTGTGTGTGTGTGTGTGTATATATATATATATATCTATATATATATATATATATATATATATATATATATATATTTATATAGTGTGTGTGTGTATATATAGATATATATAAAAAAAACTATATATATATATATATATATATATATATATATATATATATATATATATATATATATATAGCAAGTTTCTGGAGTTGCCATGGGGTCCAGAGTGGCACCTAGTTTTGCCAATTTTGTTATGTCTTCATGGGAGGTTAAACATCTAGTAACACATTTTAATGATCAAAATGTAGTCTTCTACAGAAGATACATTGATGATTTGATCTTTTTATGGAGAGGGGATGAAGAAACTTTTAGAACTTTGTTGCACAGTTAAACACTACTACTAACTTTCTAAATTTCACCTTCGGTAGTTTTGGGAAAAGTATCAATTTCCTAGATTTAAGTTTGACTGTAGACTCAATTGAGCACAGATTCCGTAGTAGTATTTTCAGAAAACCAACTTTTGTTAATCAATATTTGCATTTTGAGAGTCTACACCCCATGCACATGAAAAGAGGGGTGGTTAAGGGCCAGTTTATTAGACTTAGTAGACTTACCAGTGAAAATGATTGCTTCATTAGAGAAATTTGTGACTTAAAATGTTTTTTTTATTGAAAGGGGTTATGAAACCAGTTGGTTAGGTCACATTATAGATGAAGTTAATATTTTAAGAAGAAGCAAAGCAATTCCCATTCTCACCAGCACATTTACATCTGACACTGGTGAGAATAAGGTTGAGGTTACCAATAAGTTTGTTTTGTCTTTTCCGTTACCTATTAAACACACTAAGACATGCTCGGGCTCTGAGTAAAGAATTTACCCTAAACAGCAGGGGCCTCCCAAAAGCGGAACACCCAAGCAACTGCAAACTCAATACACCACACAAACAACACATAAACAACAAAATCCAGTGTACCAAAGCAGTCACTGCCCTTAAAGGCCAAATACAACACCAAACATACTTGTCATAGGTGACTCCACTTAGTCCAGACACACTGGCGTCCACTCACCAGGCTGAACAAGGAGAAGGTCACAGTAAAGCTGCCTATCGGTGCTAGAATCCGCCACATAACACAAGCACTCAGGTCACTCCACGGCAAGTACAAGTATGACACAGTCATTGTCCATGCTGGTGTGAGCGACCTGGGCGATACCTCCCTGGACTACATGAAAAGAGACATAGAGGAGCTCTCTGATTATGTAGCCCAGGCAGGGTATGACCCTGACCTGAGCAGTATCCTTCCTTCACCAGAATGATGCCACAATATAGTGACAAGATGATCAGCTTTAACAATTGGCTTAATTTCTGGGTGTCATTCAAAGGGGATCAGTGCCTGTCTGCCTGGGATGACATGCTTTCGACAAACCATGCTGCTTCACAAGGGACTGGACACCATCACCCCTGGGATTCGGATATTGGCTAAGGCTCTTGCCACCCCATAGTGCCTTTTTAGGCAAGGCTCAAATTCTAAACCTACCACCCTAGAAAACAAAAATGGGAAGAAACTAGGGGTAATGCTGCTCAATGCCAGAAGTCTAAATCTCAAAATGCTGCCTTTTCGAGGCCCTTCTCAGTATGGAGAACATGCAAATGTCTGTGCTGTAACTGAAACCTGGTTCAAGGCTCCTGAGAGCACCCGGCACTATTAGGTTTTACCTCATATCGCTTTATGCGTTCGGCCCCAAAACCGGACCACCACAAAAAGGAGGGTGTATCCATATTCATAAAGGATACCCACCTCCAGGTTGGTAGCGATCACGCCTGAGCTTGTCGGGAAACCATCCAGGTGCAACTAACCATAGAGCCAAAACTGCTCTACAATTGCCTGTAGCATGCTACAGGCCCACCCTCTCAGAACTCAGGAGACCCACACAGCCTTCCTAGAAGACACTGGAGGTATACTCGTGTATCACCAAACACCCATCATATTGGGTGAACTTCCTTCTACCCGAATATAGACTGGGAACATTACTCAAAGCCCAAACCTTCTAGCCCAAAGGTTCCTGGAGTTCATAAATTCAAATGCCATGGAACAACTAGTCACTGTCCCCACAAGAGGAGAAAATACTAGATCTCATCATCATGAACGCAGGACAAAATGCTCCACACCAGAGGTATATCCTCATTGGATGAGCAGGTGTGGTGCCAAACAAGACCACAGTGAAGAACTTCTCTAGCTTCAAACTTCACTACTCCACGAACAGGTGTGGTATCCTTCAAGGCCCGAGTCAATGGAAACCACAACCCAAGCTGCCGGAAAGCCGCCAAATGCCTTCTATGAACACCTTCAGGACTGCATGGATCAGGCAATCCCAAATAAAACCAGACTCTCTTACCAAGAGACAGCGTCCAGTCTGGTGGACCCAGCCATAAACAAACTTTACAATAAAGGAGAAAGCTGTACATGATAGAGCAAGAATCCCAAAAGGAGGCATCTTTTGATCAGCACTAGCAACAAGAAACTTCGATCCCCATAAAAGATGGGACAAAGACGGGTTCGAACCGTGGGATCTAGTCAAAATGATACAAAAATCACTGAACCACAGACATTGTAACATAGCGGCGAACAGGTTCGAAGCAGAACTTCACCCTCTCCCCTTGGAGGATAACTATTGATAGCCTCCCAGACATCTCAAATGCACAGGTGAAAGCTGCTCTCTCTAAAACTAAAAACACAGCATCAATGGGACTGGATGGGGTCCCCGGCTGTGTGCTACATGAACTCAATGAAGAACTAAACCGCATAAAGGCAGCTGTTTAATCTGCGCCTCACCACAGGATAATATTGCCCAAGGGTATAAGCAGCTAATGACCCTCCTGGCCCGGTGCCTCTATATGGACCCCTGTGATACCGCCCCATAGCTTAACAAGCCTGGTCTGCAAAGCTATGGAAGGATCGTAATGGAACTCATAAACAGGACATAGGGGACACGGATAGCAGACCCAGCAGTTTGGCAGCTGTCAAAGGCAGATCTTGCAGACAGTCGACTTCTTGAAACAGTCACCAAGGCCATTATTGATGAGGAAAGGCAGTCCATGCAACCTACCTTGACCTTGCAAAGCTTCGACACAATACCCCACTTTCGGGTATTATGACTTACCAGCAAATGTAGGCTGTATGTCACAAGATGGGTTGCAAACTGTCAAGGACAGAACCACGGGGTTAAGAGTTGCTGGAACCATGTCCAGACTCCAAGCGGTTACCAAGTGAGTCCCACAGGGCCTCAGTCATGGCCCCCTATTGTTCGGCATCTGCTTCTCAGAGTACAGGCTTATGGAGGACCATGGCTGGCTCGCAAAGTTCGGATGACTGCAAACTGGAGTGCCATAATTAGATGGCCATCGGACACGAACATCCTTCCAGAGGGTCTCACAGAGAACTGATAGCTGGTGCCAGAACAGCCTGAAGTTAAATGCAAAAAGTGTATAGTCATGCCGCCGGAAAAACCAAGGTAACCAAGCTACCATATAAGGTGGCAGCCCGCACTAAGCACAGAGAAAGAGGTTATCAGGGACCTGGGGACCCAGGTTGACCAGTATTACTCGTTTGATGCTCCGCGTTGCTAAGTAGTTCGAAAAGACCTTCTACATTGCCCACCTGATCATGAAGGGATTCACATCAGATCAAGTGAGGTCATTGTTCCCTGTACTCTTCTCTTATCAGGACCAATGATGAAATTACAATACCCCATTAGGGATGTATCTCACGACACCTGCAGCACCCAATTGGAGACCCCCAAAGTTCCTCACCAAAAGGATAAAGGGACTCCAAAACCTGTCATATGCTGCCAGACTGGAAAACTCCAACTCTATTCAGTTGCATACCGTCTGCTCAGAGGTGACCTGTGCCTGACATACAAGGCCATGACCAACCGGAATTAATGGACATGCTCCACCTCAAAAATCCAAATCCACCAAAACCATAAGAGCAAAGAGACTTAAACCTTGCTTGCGGATATAAATAGGATGTACTGGAGAGGGATAGATTTATCACCCAGAGACTCCCATGCTGTGGAATAAAATCCGGTCCATGTGAGGCAGAGCACCGCCGCTGGCTCTGTTCAGAAACCCGGCCCGGTGGAAGAGGAAGTCGTAGGTTACCCGGGAATCATCTCTGTGTCACTACTGGACAGAGGCACAACAAACTAATGTCCTTCCACTGTCCACCCTGCTTCCTTCCCCTGCCTGTCCATTCCATTCCGCTCCATGTTTCCCTCTCTCTCTCTTTCCTATATACTCTCTCTCTCCTATATATGCCTCTCTCTCTCACTATATATGCTCTCTCTCTATATACTATATGTGTGTGTGTGTGTGTGTGTGTATGTGTATATACTCTCTATATATATGTGTGTGTATACTCTATATATATTTATTTATATATACAAATATATATGTATATATAAATATATATATATAAATATTATTATATATAAATATTATATATTTATATATATTGTGTGTGTATGTGTATATATATTTATATATATATAAATATATAAACATATATATATATATATATATATATATATATTGTGTGTATATGTATATATATATATATATATATATATATATTGTTCTGTCATTTGTGGTTTATACTCTTCCTCTATCTACAGTATGACCTAGCTAATTAAGTAACTTAAACACAGAAAGGCTAATCAGCGTTGGCGTGTCAGCCTTATTTTCCCATGTCCAACAGTACCGCACTTGGCGTATTTTTTGCTATACCCTTGACGGTAAATTCTTACTTTCTTTGCTTAAAACAACCTTGTAATTTTAGGGTTGGTATTGTTGTGGAGCTTAGTCAAGGCTATTTTTCACTGATAGTGGGAAGCATATGGCATGCTTGTTTAAGCGTTTTTAATGAGGCACCACTCAGTGCCTCCAGGACCCCATACAGATACTTCTGGGGACCATGCCTTGTCAGGCTAGTCCTTTACTGTTAATTTTGGGTAGTGTTTTGAGTACTCTGGGGCAGTGAAGGTATTAATAGTGCCCTTACACATGCAGGCTGGAGCTCGGGTCTTACCTGCTACTGGGCCTCCCCTACACTTGAGCACTTCTTATCTTACACTATGGATCTCTGGGCATGCTTATACTATCCAATGCCTTTAGATGGAGTATGTGCTTTGCTTAATGGTATGCCTTTAGGTCTTTTTTTTTGAACCAAACTGCAATATTTCTACTGTGAAATGCATATGTTTAACTGTTGTAATTCTTAACTGGGTATCTATGCATTGTGTTTTGCCTGAATGTTTATTTTCATTCCTGGCTTATACTGTTTGTAAAGTGTTATATGTTGGAGCAGTGATTTGAATTCTCATTCTTGTGTATTTGGCTGCAACTTTTATTTGAATTGCCATTTTTTATGTATTTTTTAACACTTTGTATTCTCTCCTCATTTTCTCCTGTACCAGCTAATTCTCTACTTCACCCAGTGTCTATTTGCCCTAGTGTGAGGAAATCTCTGCTCTACGAGGATACTACCTACTACCTAAAAAGCTCTGGACCCTTGCACTCTTCTTCAAACCACCTCCTCAAGATTCTAAAGAGTATGTCTACTTAATTTGATTGTAGTTTTGACCTATTTTACCGGTGCAGTTTTTGTTTGCTCCCAGCTAAGCCTGTAGCCCAAATGCTTCTTTACTCTTCTCTCCTTACCCTGGTATTTTACTCAGCCTGTACTCCCCCTCCCAGTAGTGTCTGTTCTCTCTGCTCAGGGCCTGTCACTCCTCTCTGGATCTCTACTTGTTGCCCAATAGGTATCCTCATCACAACTAAACTTACAGTACTGGTGTGCCTTCCATATTCTTCCTATTCTCACTTTCTCCTCCTATCCCTTTCCATCTTTGTAGTGCTCTCGCGACCACTTTCCTCCTTACACTGCCTAACTCTACCCTTCTATCTGCTAGCTTTTCTCTGTTACTTTTCCTTCCTCTCAGGTTATTGTGATTAGCTCTTCCTATTTCCCCCTTTCACTTTTTGTTTTACCTATTGACTTTTATCTGGTCTCTATCTTTCTTCCTGTATGCCTAATTTCCTAGTGACTACTTT